>NC_135953.1:140665060-140924805 GCF_053455715.1 Rhinoraja longicauda | reverse complement strand
CCTCCATCCCCCACCCCCTCCCCCTCCACAACCCCCTCCCCTCTCCCTACCCCTCCCCCTCCACAATCTCCCCACCCCCCCCCCAACCCCCACACTCCCCCTACCCCTCTCCCCATTCAACCCCCTAGCCTCCCCCTCCACAACCTCCCCTACTCCCCCTCTGCTCCCCAAACCTCCCTCCACCCTACCCCCCTCCTTCACCTCTACCCCTCCTAACCTCCCCACCCCTCCCCTCTCCCCCTCAACCCCCAACCTCCCTACCCTCCACCCTATCCCTACCCCCCTCCTCCTCCCTCCACCCTCTCCCTACCCCTCCCCCTCCATCCCCCACCCCCTCCCCCACTACAACCTCCCCCTCTGCTCCCCCAACCCCTCTCAACCCCTAGCCCCCTCCCCCATTCCCCCCATCCCCATTCCCCCATCCCCCTCCCCATAAACCCTCCCCCACCCTCTCCCTAACCCCCCTCCACCCACCCTCTCCCTACCCCCCTCCCCATATCCCTCCCCCACCCTCCACAACCTCCCCACCCATCCCCTCCCCCTCACCCCCCAACCACTCTCCCTACCCCTCCCTCCACCCTCCCCCCACCCTCTCCCTACCCCCTCCCCTCCCCACCCCCTCCCCTCACCTCACCCTCTCCCCACCCCCTCCCCTTGATTGCCACCATCTATTCCTCTCATGATTATAAGACTGTATGATCACCCCTCATCCTCCTGCGCCCCAAAGAATAGAGTCCTAGTCGGCCCAACCTCTCCCTGTAGCTCAGGCCCTCGAATCTTGGCAACATCCTCGTAAATCATCTCTGCGCCTAATCCAGCCTAACCTCCTTCCAATAGCGGGGGTGAGCAGAGCTGAGCACCGGGGCACAGTGGCACAGCAGGTAAAGCCACTGCCTCATCGCACTAGGGACCCCGGTCCTATTCCAAATTACGGGTGCTGTTTGTACGGAGTTTGCACGTTCTCCCTGAGACTACTTGGGCTTTCTCTGGGTGCTCCGGTTTCCACCCACATCCCAAAGACCTGCGGGTTTGTGGGATCATGAGCTCTCCGTACCTTGCCCCCTGTGTGTAGGGAGTGGATGAGAACTAGTGTGGATGGGCAATGAATGGTCGGCATGGACTCGGTGGGCCGAAGGGCCTGTTCCCACGCTGTATCTCTAAACGAAACTAAACCGCAAGTACTATCATAATGTTTAAGCGACGTTTTGACAAGTATACGGGTAGGACTGGTTAAGTGGGATATGGGCCAACCCAGGGCAGGTGGGATTAATGTAGATGGGGCATGTTGGCCGGTGTGGGTGAGTTGGGCTGAAGGGCCTGTTTCCACACTGTATCACTCTGTGACTCTAGTGTAGCTGGGACATGTGGGCCGGTGTGGGTGAGCTGGGCTGAAGGGCCTGTTTCCACATTGTGTGACTCTAAACTAAAGTGAACAGTACTATAAATCTGGCCTCACCAACGTCTTGCACAACTGTAATGTAACCTCCCGTAATGTAACCTCCCGTCTTGTACATTGTACCAAAGGCCTTCTTGCCCACCCTGTCCAGCTGTGATGGCACTTGCAGTGAGCTGTGTGAACCTACGGAGGTGGCGCGGGCTCGCTTCACGTCGATGATGCAGGGATCCGTCGTGGAATTCCAGAGGTGTACGAGGGTGGGGACTGGAGCAAGGTGGTGGGGGCCATTACTCTGTCTGAAAACTGATTAGGCAATAGTCTGGTTCTGCCGTCTGAAGTTTCAGACACTGGGGGAAGAAGAAACACAGCGCCAAAGTGTCAGGGAGCAAGGGTGAAGGCATCCGGAACCTTCCGTCCAACTCAATGAACAGCTGGAAAGGGTGCAGGGGAGATTTATGAGGGTCTTGCCGGGACTCAGGAGGGGTTGGACAGGCGAGGACTCTATTGGGAGCGCAGGACGCTGAGGGGTGGTCTCATAGAGGTGTCTAAAATCACCATTGTATGTTCGTTCTTAGTACCTGAACTGACGTACAGCACTTTGGTCAACGTGGGTTGTGTTTAAATGTGCTGTACAAATAAAATTGACTTGACTTGACGATGGGAATAGATTAGTTTAGTTTACTTCAGTTTAGTCCAGTTTAGTTTAATTTAATTTATTGTCACTTATACCAACATAGAAACATGGAGACATAGAAACATAGAAAATAGGTGCAGGAGGAGGCCATTTGGCCCTTCGAGCCAGCACCGCCATTCACTGTGATCATGGCTGATCATCCACAATCAGTAACCCGTGCCTGCCTTCTCCCCATATCCCTTGATTCCACTAGCCCCTAGAACTCTATCTAACTCCCTTTTAAATTCATCCAGTGAATTGGCCTCCAGTGCCTTCTGTGGCAGAGAATTCCACAAATTCTCTGGGCGAAAAGGTTTTTTCTCACTAACAAGGTACAATGAAAAGCTTTTTTGTAGTGTGTTATCCAGTCAGCAGAAGACTATCCATGATTACAATCAGGCTGTCCACAGTTTACAGATACAGGATAAAGGGAATAACGTTTAGTGCAAGATAGAGTCCAGTAAAGTGCACTTAAAGATAGTCCGAGGGTCTCCAATGAGGTAGATGGGAGGTCAGGACCGCTCTCTAGTTGGGGATAGGATGGTTCAGTTGCCTGATAACAGCCGGGAAAAAACTGTCCCTGAATCTGGAGGTGTGCGTTTCCACACTTCTGTACCTCTTGCCTGATGGATAGGGTAAATGAAAAGATATGGTGCATGCACAGAGTCTTTTACCCAGGATAGGGGAATCAAGAAGCAGAGGGTTTAAGGTGAGAGGAGAAATATTTAACAGGAACTCAAGGGGGCAGCTTTTTCCCCACATAGAGAGGCTGGTGGGGGTATGAAACGAGCTGCCAGAGGAGGTAGTTGAGGCATTTACAATACATTTGGACAAGTATGTGTGGATAGGATAGGTTTATACGGGCTAAAGGCTGGCAAAATGGAACTAGCTTAGAAGGGTTATTTTGGTCAGCAGGGGCGAGTTGGGCCGAAGGGCCTGCTTCCGTGCTGTATGACTGTCCTCGCATCAGCAACACAGAGGAAGCAAAAGTGGTTTCTTGTGCTCAAGGTGGAAATAGAAAAAAACACAAAAATCAGACTGATTGTTAACTGCAGGTAATTAAATACCAAGGTTTTCGAGATGGGCAGAATTGTTGAGAAGTTGGGAGTGTTCGTTCTCAAAATTGAGAGGCGATATCAGGTTTAATGTGAGAAGGGGAAAGATTTAATCAGATCGGATCTAATCCCCTCTAAGCTGGTGATGAGTGAATCTACCAATGCAAGAGGTTACAGATGTGAAATCTGTGCAGTCAGCAAAACTGAAATTAATTAAACCCCCACTGACTAATCAACAGTCACCAGCCAGACATCCTGTGGCTTCTGAACGCAGGACACAGACATGTTTACAGAGAGTGGTTTGTGAACAATTCACCAGATTGTTATAGCTTAGACAGACAGAGAGAGACCACAGCTCGGATCAAGAGTTGGAGATGGACTGAGGAAGGTAGAACAGTACAGCACAGGGCCACAATATCTGTGCCGAAGCAGATGCCAAGACCAACTCTTATCTGCCTGCCCGTGATCCATATCCCCCATTGCCTGCATATCCATGTGCCTCTCTAAACGCCTCTTCAATTTAGTTTAGTTTAGTTTAGAGAAACAGGCCCTTCGGCCTGCTGAGTCCGCATCGACCAGCGATCCCCGCACATTAACACTATCCTACACACACTAGGGCCTATTTACAATTAACCTACAAACCTGCACTTTTTTGGAGTGTGGGAGGAAACCGAAGATCTCGGAGAAAACCCACACAGGTCACGGGGAGAACGTACAAACTCCGTACAGACAGCGCCCGTCGTGAGGATTGAATTCAGGGTGTCTCTGGTGCTGTAAGGCAGCAACTCTACCGCTGCGCCACTGTGCCGCCCATTGTATCTGCCACCATCACCAACCTGGCTGTTAGGGCTGCCAACTATCTCACTCCCAAAAAAGGGACAAGGTGACGTCACCACGTGACCTCACCCAGCCAGTGGCCACGTGCTCCCGCTCCACCAATGGTGGCCGCCCAGGCCAGGAGGCGGGCTGCTACGCAACCTCCGATAGGCAGCGCCCGGGCCTCCGGGCCTACATTGTCCTGGCCTACGCTGTCCGGGCCTACGCTGTCCGGGCCTACACTGTCCGGGCCTACAGTGTCCGGATCTACACTGTCCGGACCTACACTGTCCGGGCCTACACTGTCCGGACCTACACTGTCCGGGCCTACACTGTCCGGGCCTACACTGTCCGGACCTACACTGTCCGGGCCTACACTGTCCGGACCTACACTGTCCGGTCCTACACTGTCCGGGCCTACAGTGTCCGGGCCTGCACTGTCCGGGCCTACACTGTCCGGGCCTACACTGTCCGAGCCTACACTGTCCGGTCCTACACTGTCCGGACCTGCACTGTCCGGGCCTGCACTGTCCGGGCCTGCACTGTCCGGGCCTACACTGTCCGAGCCTACACTGTCCGGTCCTACACTGTCCGGACCTGCACTGTCCGGGCCTGCACTGTCCGGGCCTGCACTGTCCGGGCCTACACTGTACGGGCCTACACTGTCCGGGCCTACATTGTCCGGACCTACACTGTCCGGGCCTGCACTGTCCGGACCTACAGCATCCGGGACTACAGCGCCCCCTGGGCCTAATACCCCCCAAGGGCGGTCCCTTTCGGGACAAACCAATTTAGCCCAAAATACGGGATGTCCCGGCTAATACGGGACAGTTGGCAACCCTAATTCCAACACACAAATTGTCTTAGAGTCATAGAGCTGAACGGTATGGAAACAGGCCCTTCGGCCCTCCTTGTTCATGCTGACTGAGTTTGCATTCTGGGTTTGTCCCATTTCCCTGCCTTTGGCCCATTTCTAAACCCTTCCTATCCATTTAACTGTCCAAATATCTTTCAAATGTTGTCATTGTATTCACTTCAACAGCTTCCTCTGGCAGCTCGTTCCAGATACGGATTGCCCTCTGAATGAAAAAGTTGCTCCTGAGGTCCACTCTTAAATCTCTCCCCTCTCACCTGAAGCCTGTGCCCTCTAGTTTTAGAATCCTCTATCCTGGGGGAAAAAGACTGTGAGTGTTCACTTTATCCGTGCCCCTCATGATCTTGTACACCTCAATAAGGTCACCCCTCAGCCTCCTACACTCCAAAGAAAAAGTGTCCTGGTCTAACCACATTATCCTTATAACTCAAGCCCACAAGCCCAGGTATCATCCTGGTGAACTCTCCTGCACCCTTTCCAACTTGATGACACCCTATAGCTGTGCAACCAGACCACCGTGGTGCAGCGGTAGAGTTCCTGCCTTACAGCGAATGCAGCGCCGGAGACCCGGGTCCCATCCCGACTACGGGTGCTGTCTGTACGCAGTTTGTACGTTCTCCCCGTGACCTGCGTGGGTTTTCTCCGAGATCTTCGGTTTCCTCCCTCACTCCAAAGACGTGCAGGTTTGTAGGTCAATTGGCTGGGTAAATGTAAAAATTGTCCCTTGTGGGTGTAGGATAGTGTTAGTGTGCGGGGATCGCTGGTCGGCACGGACCCGGTGGGCCGAAGGGCCTGTTACAGCGCTGTATCTCTAAACTAAATATCATCATGAGGCCCCAGCCTTTGTACTCAGTGCCTTTCCCAATGAAGCCAAACACCTTCTTCACCACCCTGTCCACCTGACTCGTCACTCTCAGGGAACCGTGCACCTGTAATCTTGGATCTCTCTGTTCTGCAATACTCTCCAGGGTTCACCAGAGCATTCACAGTGTGAGTGCAGATCTGTAGACGCAAGGAACTGCAGACGCTGGGATCTTCAGCAAAACACAGAAGTGCTGGAGGGACTCAGTGGGTCAGGCAGCGTCTGTGGAGGGACTGGGCAGACGGCGTTTTGGATCGGGACTCTGAATTACTGTTAAAGTCATTGTGCCATAACACCAGGATAAGTGCTCAAACAAGAAAAAACCAAGCCCAATGCCAAAGTAACATAGAAACATAGAAAATAGGCGCAGGTGGAGGCCATTCGGCCCTTCGAGCCAGCGCCACCATTCATTGTGATCATGGCTGATCATCCACAATCAGTAACCCGTGCCTGCCTTCTCCCCATATCCCTTGATTCCACTAGCCCCTAGCCACTAACTCCCTTTTAAATTCATCCAGTGAATTGGCCTCCACTGCCCTTTGTGGCAGAGAATTCCACAAATTCACAACTCTCTCGGTGAAAAAGTTTCTTCTCACCTCAGTTTTAAATGGCCTCCCCTTTATTCTGAGACTGTGGCCCCTGGTTCTGGACTCCCCCAACATTGGGAACATTTTTCCTGCATCTAGCTTGTCCAGTCCTTTTATAATTTGATGCGTCTCTATAAGATCCCCTCTCATCCTTCTAAACTCCAGTGAATACAATCCCAGTCTTTCCAATCTTTCCTCATATGACAGTCCCGCCATCCCAGGGATTAACCTGGTGAATCTACGCTGCACTGCCTCAATAGCAAGAATGTCCTTCCTCAAATTAGGAGACCAAAACTACGCACAATACTCTAGATGTGGTCTCACCAGGGCCCTGTACAACTGCAGAAGGACCTCTTTACACCTGCACTCAAACCCTTTCGTTATAAAGGCCAACATGCCATTAGCTTTCTTCATTGCCTGCTGTACCTGCCTGTTTACTTTCAGTGACTGGTGTACAAGGACACTCAGGTCTCGTTACACTTCCCTTTTACCTAATCTGACACCATTGAGATAATAATCTGCAAAGTAGCATCAAACCATACACACTTATGCTATAAGACAATAACTAACTTCACATTCAATGGTAGCCTTTCTACATGTTAAACACACAAGCTAAATGTTTAACCAAGTAACCCAATCCCAATGCCACATGAGATCTAAATGCCTTTATACAGTTAAACTATGGGACGAGTTTAGTTGAGTTTAGCTGCAGCATGGAAACAGGCCCTTCAGCCCACCGAGACCATCGCTCGCCCAGACACTAGATCTATGCTACACACCAGGACAATTTGCAGAAGCCAATTAACCGACAAACCTGCACGTCTTGGGAGCGCGAGAGGAAACTGGAGCACCCGGAGAAAACCCACGTGGTCACAGGGAGAGCGTAAAAGCTCCATACAGACAGCAGCCGTAGTCAGAATCTAACCCGGGCCTCCGGCGCTGCGAGGCGGCATCTCTATCGCTGCGCCACCGTGCCAACTCTTCTGGAGACTGACCTGGTTTGATGAGTCAAAGTGCAACGCGTCAGAGTTAGAGTTTGTCAGAGTTAAATTCCATTTGCCATTCCTTGGCCCACCTTCCCAAATGATCTGGATCCTGTTGTAAAGTAAGATATCCTTCCTCGCCCTCCGCGATACCACCAATTGTTCTGCCACATTATCAAACGTTTTCCCCAAGACTTGGCAACTATAACAGTGGCGCAGCGAGTAGAGCTACACCCTAACGGCGCCAGAGACCCCGGGTTCGATCCTGACCTCGGGTACTGTCTGCGCGGAGTTTGCACGTTCTCCCTGTGACTGCGTGGGTTTTCTCCGGGTGCTCCGGTTTCCCACATCTCAAAGACGTGCATGTTCGTAGCTTAATTGGCCCTCTGTAAAGTGCTCCTACTGCGAAGTGGATACGAAAACTGGATAATGAACTAGTGTGAATGGGTGAACAATGGTCAGCACAGACACAGTGCTGTATCCATGCTGTATCCATGCTGTATCCATGCTGTATCCATGCTGTATCCATGCTGTATCCATGTTGTATCCATGCTGTATCCATGCTGTATCCATGCTGTATCCATGCTGTATCCATGCTGTATCCATGCTGTATCCATGCTGTATCCATGCTGTATCCATGCTGTATCCATGATGTATCCATGCTGTATCCATGCTGTATCCATGATGTATCCATGATGTATCCATGCTGTATCCATGCTGTATCCATGATGTATCCATGCTGTATCCATGCTGTATCCATGCTGTATCCATGCTGTATCCATGCTGTATCCATGCTGTATCCATGCTGTATCCATGCTGTATCCATGCTGTATCCATGCTGTATCTCTAAACAAATCAATTCTGAGCAACATTTTGGTGCATCCTTCTGCATTCTATTGATCATCATAATCACAACCACAATCACACTTTATTGGCCAAGTATGTTTTGCAACATACGAGGAACTTCATTTCCCACACAGTCATACCAATAAAAAGCAACAGGACACACAAAATACATTTCAACATGAACATCCACCACAGTGACTCCTCCACATTCCTCACTGTGATGGAAGGCGAAAAACAAATCAATCTCTTCCCTTCTTTGTCCTCCCGCGGTCGGGGGCCTCGAGCCTTCCGTTGACGGGACGATCTTGACTCCCGTAGCCGGTGGTCGGGCCCTCACGTCGGGGCGATCAAACTCCTGCATCGGGGGGGATCTCAGCTCCCCCACGCTGGGCGATCTACCCCGGGTCGGGGCTGGTCGAACCTCGTGCGGCTTTTGGAGCTTCCCGACCTCGGTCTCTACCCGAGACTGCGAGCTCCACAATGTTGAAGTCCGCAGGCCGCGGTTGGAGCGTTGATCCCAGGCGAGGGATCGTGAGCTCTGATGGTAAGTCCACGCCCCGCGGTGGGGCTCAGAGTCAGTCCCGGGCAAGGCCGCCAGCTCCACGATGTTAGGCCGCAGAGCGACCGGAGATACGACCCGCAAAACAATCGCATCTCCGGCAAGGTAACAGATTGAAACAAGGTTTCCCCGACCCTCTCCTCCTCCCCCCCCCCCCCCCACATAAAATAAACCAGAGAACATGAACACCAACTTTTAAAACTCACTAAAAATAACAAAAGAGACGAAAAGACAGACAGACCGTTGGCGAGGCTGCCATCGCTGATGGCGCCACCCAGTGGAAACGACAACCCAGTGCAAAGATACCACATCTTTGTTGTATTGAGGTGACCAGAACTGTGCACAATACTCCAAATATGGCGCGATCGATGGTAAGCCCCAAATTACCTCGACCTACAAATTTAATATAGAGAAACGTGAAGTGTTGCATTTTTGAGAAGATTAACATGGGCAGGGCCTACACAGTGAATGGTAGGGCTCTGGGGAGTGTTGTAGAGCAGAGGGATCTAGGAGTGCAGGTACATGGTTCCTTGAAGGTGGAGTCGCAGGTAAATCGGGTGGTCAAAAAAAGGCTTGTGGCACAACGGCCTTCATCATTTGCAGTTTTGGTCTCCTAATTTGAGGAAGAACATCCTTGCTATTGAGGGAGTGCAGTGTAGGTTCACCAGGTTAATCCCTGGGAAGGCGGGACTGAATATGATGAAAGAATGGAACGACTGGGCTTGTATTCACTGGACTTTAGAAGCTTGAGAGGGGATCTTATAGTTGGGCCGAAGGGGCCTGTTTCCGCGCTGTATCTCTAAACTAAACTAAACTTTACCATCATCCAGGACAAAGCAGCCGCACGATCGCACCCCCCACCCCCCTTAAACACGTCCTCCCTTCACCACCGACCCACAGTGGCTGCAGTGTGCACTGTCACTTGCCAAGCTCCTCCTTTCTTTCAGCTTTCTCCCCCCCCCCCCCGCTACATTCAGTCTGAAGAAGGCTCCTGATCCAAAACGCCACCTATCCATGTTCTCCAGAGATGCTGCCTGACCCGCTGAGTTACTCCAGCACTCTGTGTCCATGTTCTCCACAGATGCTGCCTGACCCGCTGAGATACTCCAGCACTCTGTGTCCATGTTCTCCACAGATGCTGCCTGACCCGCTGAGTTACTCCAGCACTCTGTGTCCATGTTCTCCACAGATGCTGCCTGACCCGCTGAGTTACTCCAGCACTCTGTGTCCATGTTCTCCACAGATGCTGCCTGACCCGCTGAGTTACTCCAGCACTCTGTGTCCATGTTCTCCACAGATGCTGCCTGACCCGCTGAGTTACTCCAGCACTCTGTGTCCATGTTCTCCAGAGATGCTGCCTGACCCGCTGAGTTACTCCAGCACTCTGTGTCCATGTTCTCCAGAGATGCTGCCTGACCCGCTGAGTTACTCCAGCACTCTGTGTCCATGTTCTCCAGAGATGCTGCCTGACCCACTGAGTTACTCCAACACTCTGTGTCCATGTTCTCCAGAGATGCTGCCTGACTTGCTGAGTTACTCCAGCACTCCGTGTCTTTTTTCTGTAAATCAGCATCTGCAGTTCCTTGCTTCTACCGCCATCTGCAGGCTCCCTTGTGAATTGCATGCCATCCTGACTGAAACATATCACTGGTCTGTTATTGTCACTGGGGTCTAAGTTGTGGGAACACCTTCACTAGAAGGACTGCAGCAATTCAAGAAGGCAGCTCTCCCCCACATTAACCAGTGGATTAAAGACGGGCAGTAAATACTGGCCTCATCAGTGAGAAAGTCATAAGGTCATAAGGAATAGCCATTCGGCCCATCAGGTCTACTCCGCCATTCAATCATGGCTGATCGATCTCTCCCTCCTAACCCCATTCACCTGCCTTCTCCCCATAACCCCTGACACCCGTACTAATCAAGAATCTACTGTATCTGTCTCTGCCTTAAAAATATCCACTGACTTTCTGTGGCGAAGAATTCCACAGATTCACCACTACGGTTGCCAACTATCTCACTCCCAAATAAGGGACAAGGCGACGCCACCGCCCCACGCCCCACGTGACCTCACCCAGCCAGCGGCCACATGCTCCCTCTCCACCAATGGCGGCCGCCCGGGCCGGGAGGCGGGTTGCTACGCAACCTCCGTGAGGCGGCGCCCGGGCCTCCGGACCAACACTGTCCAGACCTACAGTGTCCGGACCTACAGCGTCCAGACCTACAGTGTCCGGGCCTACAGTTCTCCCTGTGACCGTGTGGGTTCTCTCCAGGTGCTCCAGTTTCCTCCCACACTCCAAAGGCACGCAGGTTTGTAGGTTAATTAATTGTAAGTTTGCTATGGTTCTGTAATTTCCCATCGTCTGCAGTGTCAGCAATAATCTCTGTGTTTCTCAATCATTTTATTTACCTGTGCTGCCACCTGCAGGAGTTCCTGGACTGTGTAGAAAGGAACTGCAGTTTCAGGTCGACACCCTTCTTCAGACTGAGAGTCAAGGAAGAGGGAGTCTCGTGATATGGAAGGGTAAGGTGTGAAAACAACAGATCAAAGCAGACGCTGGCCAAGGAAATGTAGAATGGTTCATTGTTAGCTGAGGGGAATGTGACAAGGAGGCAGACTATCAGTAAAACTAGACGGAGAACTAGGGTGGGGGAGGGATGGAGAGAGGGGGAAAGCAAAGGCTACTTGAAGTTAGAGATGTCAATGTTCATACCGCTGGGGTGGGCCTGTTCCACTTTAGGCGATTTTAAGGCGACTGCCGGCGACTGTCAAAGTCGTAGCAGATCACTGAACTTTTATTTTACCCGACGACAATGACCGTGACAGTGACCGCGACAGTGACCACGGCAATGACCACGGCAATGACCACGGCAATGACCACGACAGTGACCACGACAATGACCACGACAATGACCGTGACAATGACCACGACAGTGACCACGACAGTGACCGCGACAGTGACCACGGCAATGACCATGACAATGACCACGACAGTGACTACGACAATGACCACGACAATGACCGCGACAATGACCACGACAGTGACCGCGACAATGACCACGACAATGACCACGACAGTGACCGCGACAGTGACCACGACAGTGACCGCGACAGTGACCACGACAATGACCACGACAATGACCACGACAGTGACCGCGACAGTGACCACGACAATGACCACGACAATGACCACGACAGTGACCGCGACAATGACCGCGACAATGACCACGACAAAGACCACGACAATGACCACAACAATGACCACAACAATGCCGAGTCAGGTCGAGATTACACCGTCTTCGGAAACATCGTGAAATTCCCACGCTGTCAATGCTTCTGCGGTGTCCTAATTTTCGCTGAAATCACTGACAAGTCGGTAAGTACTTGAGAGTTTTGAACTATAACATCTTGTATCAGTTACTTAAAAACCAAGCTTCACTGTAACAAGGAATAAACTGGATTTACTTCCAGTTTACTAATAGCTGTAATAAAAAAATAATTTAAAAAGTGGTTAAGTGGATTTTTGTGAAAAGTGTGTGGGTATTCTTTGAAAATGTACGGGATATCTGGTTTCGGGGTTGCATATCTGGGTTGGGAGCCCACTTTAAATGTAATGGCTGATGGCCATAAACATCGCGAAATTCCCACGCTTACCTGACTGTCAAACTGTCACCTCCAATCTACCTGTCAAATGTCCTGATGGTAAATAAATTGGTTAAACACAAGCAGTTTTTGGTATTTTGAAATGACTTTACTTATTTTAATATAATGTGCTTCTAAATGCATCTAAGGCAACCTCGCAAACCTGGGGACACCATGCGACAGCGCCCGCAATAAGCAACGATACCTGGCGACAAGCCAGCTGTGGTCGAGAAATTTCACTCCGGATGATTTCTCCGCGACGCGCTGAGATTCACTACAAACCACTACGATCTTTGGAAGACTCCTCACGATCATGCCCGCGACACCCCGGCGAACTCTCGGCGACAGCCTAGTCACCAGCAGTCGCCTCAAAATCACCTAAAGTGGGACAGGCCCTTAAACTACCCAAGCTAAATGTGAGGTGCTGTTCCTCCAATTTGCGCTGGGCCTCACTGTGACAATGGAGAAGGCCCAGGACAGAAAGGTCAGGTTGGGAATGGGAGGGGGAGCTAAAGTGTTTAGCAACTAGCAGATCAGGTGGGTTTAGGAGGAGTGAGTGGAGGTGTTTAGTTTAGTTTAGTTTAGTTTAGTTTAGTTTAGTTTAGTTTAGAGATACAGCGCAGAAGCAGTCCCTTCGGCCCACCGGGTCCACGCCGACCAGCGATCCCCGCACATTAACACTATCCTACACCCACTAGGGACAATTTACACATACACCAAGCCAATTAACCTATAAACCTGGTATTTATTCACAAAATGCTAGAGAAACTCAGCAGGTCAGGCAGCATCTCAGGAGAGAAGGAATGGGTGACGTTTCGGGTCGAGACCCTTCTTCAGACTGCAAACCTACAAACCTGTAAGTCTTTGAAGTGTGGGAGGAAACCGAAGATCTCGGAGAAAATCCACGCAGGTCACGGGGAGAACGTACAAACTCCGTACAGACAGCACCCGTAGTCGGGATGGAACCCGGGTCTCCGGCGCTGCATTCTCTGTAAGGCGGCAACTCTACCGCTGCGCCACCGTGTTCCTGAAAATACTGTTGGTGTCCTTGGACGGAGTCGAGGGAGGAGGTACAGGGACAGGGGTTGCATCTCCTGCAACCCCCCGGTTCTGTGCGAGCGGCCGTATGGGACGAGGGGACTTCTGCCGCTCGGGGGGGGGGGGGGGGGGGGGGTCGTCGGTAGCAGCCAGACATTACAGGGGAATGCTTCAGTGTTGGAAACCCTCTGTGGCTCCAACACCCAGACCCAGACCCAGACCCAGACCCAGGCCACTGAGAGACAGCAACAGGAGGGGACATCGAGGATCGACAAGCAGCACCAAAGACTTCAACCACTTCAAAGGGCAGCGCAGCGGTAGAGTTGCTGCCTCACAGCGAACGCAGCGCCGGAGACACGGGTTCCATCCCGACTACGGGCGCTGTCTGTACGGAATTTGTACGTTCTCCCCGTGACCTGCATGAGTTTTCTCCGAGATCTTCGGTTTCCTCCCACACTCCAAAGACGTGCAGGTTTGTAGGTTAATTGGCTTGGTAAATGTAAAAATTGTCCCTTAGTGGGCATAGGACTGTGTTAATGTGCGGGGATCGCTGGTCGGCGTGGACCCGGTGGGCCGAAGGGGCCTGTTTCCGCGCTGTATCTCTAAAAAAAACGAAACTAAACCAAAAAGTCCTCCATAACTATCTTGACCAGATCTCTGGTCACTCCTGAAGTTGGTTCCAGTCACCAAGTATTGATTATGTAGGAAGGAACTGTAAGTAAATAACTGCAGATGCTGGTACAAATCGAAGGTATTTATTTCACAAAACGCTGGAGTAACTCAGCAGGTCAGGCAGCATCTCAGGAGAGAAGGAATGGGTGACGTTTCGGGTCGAGACCCTTCTTCAGACTGATGTCAGGGGGGCGGAACAAAGGAAGGATATAGGTGGAGACAGGAAGATAGAGGGAGAACTGGGAAGGAGGAGGGGAAGAGAGGGACAGAGGAACTATCTAAAGTTGGAGAAGTCGATGTTCATACCGCTGGGCTGCAAGCTGCCCAGGCGAAATATGAGGTGCTGTTCCTCCAATTTCCGGTGGGCCTCACTATGGCACTGGAGGAGGCCCATGACAGAAAGGTCAGACTGGGAGTGGGAGGGGGAGTTGAAGTGCTGAGCCACCGGGAGATCAGGTGGGTAGGCTTTTCCCTTTGAGAGTGGGGAAGATTCCAACAAGGGGACATAGCTTCAGAATTGAGGGACAAAGGTTTAGGGGTAACATGAGGGGGAACTTCTTTACTCAGAGGGTTGTGGCTGTATGGAATGGGCTTCCGGTGGAAGTGGTGGAGGCTGGCTCGATTTTATTATTTAAGAGTAAATTGGATAGGTATATGGATAGGAGGGGATTGGAGGGTTATGGTCTGAGTGCAGGTAGATGAGACTAGGTCAGGGAAAATGGTCGGCGTGGACTGGTAGGGCCGGACAGGCCTGTTTCCATGCTGTAGTTGTTATATGTTATATATATGTTATATGTTAAGGCGGACTGAGCAAAGGTGTTGAGCGAAACGATCGCCGAACCTGCGTTTGGTTTCGCCGATGTAAAGAAGTTGACATCTGGAACAGCGGATACAATAGATGAGGTTGGAGGAGGTGCAGGTGAACCTCTGTCTCACCTGGAAAGACTGTTTGGGTCCTTGGATGGAGTTGAGGGGGGAGGTAAAGGGACAAGTGTTGCATCTCGTGCGGTTGCAGGGGAAAGTGCCCGGGGATGGGGTGGTTTGGGTAGGAAGGGACGAGTGCACTAGGGAGTTACGGAGGGAACGGTCTCTGCGGAACGCAGAAAGGGGAGGGGATGGGAAGATACGGCCAGTGGTGGGGTCCCGTGGTAAGTGACGGAAATGTTGGAGGATGATTTGTTGGATCCGCTGGCTGGTGGGGTGGAAGGTGAGAACGAGGGGGATTCTGTCCTTGTTGCGAGTGGGGGGAGGGGGAGCAAGAGCGGAGCTGCGGGATGTAGAAGAGACCCTAGTGAGAGCCTCATCTATAATGGAAGAGGGGAAGCCCCGTTTGCTGAAGAATGAGGACATCTCTCACACCCTGGTGTGAAACACCTCATCCCGGGCGCAGATGCGGCATAGACGGAGGAATTGGGAGTAGGGGATAGACGTTTTGCAGGGTACCGGGTGGGAAGAAGTGTAGTCCAGATAGCTGTGCGAGTCAGTGGGTTTATAGTAGATGTCAGTCACTAGTCTGTTTCCTGTGATGGAGATGGTGAGGTCCAGAAACGGGAGGGAGATGTCAGAGATAGTCCAGGTATATTTAAGGGCAGGATGGAAATTGGAGGTGAAGTGTATAAAGTCAGTGAGTTCTGCATGGGTGCAAGAGGTAGCACCAATGCAGTCGTCGATGTAGCGGAGGTAGAGTTCGGGGATGGGGCCGGTCTGGAACAGGGATTGTTCGACGTACCCGACAAAGAGGCAGGCGTAGCTAGGGCCCATGCGAGTGACCATAGCTACGCCTCTGGTTTGGAGGAAGTGGGAGGAGTCAAAGGAGAAGTTGTTGAGGGTAAGAACCAGCTCTGCTAGGCGGAGGAGAGTGTTGGTAGATGGGGATTGGCGGGTTCTACGGTCGAGGAAGAAATGGAGGGCTTCGAGACCATCCTTGTGGGGGATGGAAGTGTAGAGTGACTGGACATCCATGGTAAAGATGAGGGAGTGGGGGCCTGGGAACCGGAAGTTATCGAGGAGATGGAGAGCATGTCAGGTGTCTTGGACGTAGGTGGGGAGGGACTTAACCAGGGGGGATAGGATGGCGTTGAGGTAGGTGGAAATAAGTTCGGTGGGACATGAGCAGGCAGAGACAATGGGTCTGCCATTATACAAGGAACTGCAGATGTTGGTTTAAACCGAAGATAGGCAGAAAATGCTGGAGTAACTCAGTGGGTCAGGCAGCATCTCTGGAGAACATGGACACAGATTTTCAGTTTCCTCCCACACTCCAAAGACGTGCAGGTTTGTAGGTTAATTGGCTTGGTAAATGTAAAAATTGTCCCTAGTGGGTGTAGGATGGTGTTAATGTGCGGGGATCGCTGGTCGGCGCCGACCCGATGGGCCGAAGGGCCTGTTTCCGCGCTGTATCTCTAAAGTGAACTACACTAAACTAAACTAAACTACTCCGAGACCAGAACACAAGGTGTGAGACACCCCATGGATTGTGAGCATGGATACCGGGATCAAGTTGTGGAGATGCCCTGGATCCTGTTCCCTCCAGGTGGCAGTGTCCCATAAGAAATGGAGGAACGTTCCAGAACAATTGAAAGGGGACGGAAAGAAATCGCTGCCTCCGTGGAATGTGAAACTTGTCAGGTAGACACAGAGTGCTGGAGTAACTCAGTGGGTCAGGCAGCATCTGTGGAGAACATGGGCACAGAGTGCTGGAGTAACTCAGCGGGTCAGGCAGCATCTCTGGAGAACATGGACACAGAGTGCTGGAGTAACTCAGCGGGTCAGGCAGCATCTCTGGAGAGAGGAATAGGTGATGTTTTGGGTCGAGACCAACATCACCCGTTCCTTTTCTCCAGAGATGCTGAGTTACTCCAGCATTTTGTGTCTATCTTTGTTTTAAACCAGCATCTGCAGTTCCCTTCTACACACCTCAGCCAGGTAGTTAGTTTAGTTTAGCTCAGTTTATTGTCACATGTACTGAGGTACAGTGAAAAGCTTTTGTTGCGTGCTAACCAGTCAGCAGAAAGACAATATATGATTACAATCGAGCCGTCCACAGTGCACAGATACATGATAAAGGGAATAACATTTAGTGCAAGATAAAGTCCGATAGTAGTTCAGGACCGCTCTCTAGTTGGTGATAGGAAGGTTGAGTTGCCTGATAACAGCTGGGGAGAAACTGTCCCTGAATCTGGAGGTGTGCGTTTCCACACTTCTGTACCTTTTGCCCGATGGGAGAGGGGAGAAGGAGAGACCGGGGTGAGACTGGTCCTTGATGACAAAATGGCGGCACTGCCCTAGCAGCTGCCGCTCACCTGCGGTCCATTTGTCTTTGTGTTTTTGTTGTTTTTTTTTGTCTTAATTGTAGTTGTGATGTGGTGTTTTTGTGTTTGTGTACTATGTGTGTATGTGGGGGGGAGGGGGAAACTAACACTGTAAATATGTGTCCCTTCAGAACGGAGACCCGACCTTTGTTTTCTGGGCCGTGTCTCCGTTCCATCTGCGGCCTACCATCAGCCCAACTCCTGGAGCTGTCGGCCTCCAGGGCTCTGGTTCGCTGAGCCCGCGGATCGGACTTACCACCACCGGAGCCGGCCGTCTTCGGAGGCTGCGGGAGCGGCTGCGACTCGCCTTAGGCTCGGGCCGCGTGGATGCCGACATCGGGAGCTCCGGCAGCGGCAGCGTGTTCGCCCGCCCCGGATCGCGGGGCTTGGGTCGCGGACATTTCACCGTCCGGCGCGGCCTAGGATGGCCGCGGGATATTTCTCTGCTGGGCGGGGGCTTCAATGTCGGGAGCCACGACCGCCCCGACGTGCAACAACAGCCGCAGCAGCAGCGTGTTCGCCCGCCCCGGATCGGACTTATCATCGGCGGAGCCGGCCGTCTTCGGAGGCTGCGGGAGCGGCTGCGACGCGACGCGCCTTGGGCTCGGCCCGCTGTGGACCGTCCGGTGCGGCCTGCAACCACAACAACCTGACTGCGGGCGAGGACAGCGGGAGAAGGGAAAGACATTGTGGCCTTCCATCACAGTGAGGAGAGAGAGGACTGGAGGAGACTCACTGTGATGGATGTTTCTTTGATGGATGTTTCTTTTTTTGTGTGTTTTTGGGGTTGGGTGGTTTGAGTGCCTGTTTGATGCTTTTATTGTTGGACTGTGTTTTTGGGGGTTTTGGGGTGTGTGATTTGAATGCCTATTTAATGCTTTTATTGTTGGACTGTGTTTTGGGGGTTTTTTGGGGTTGGGTAATTTTGGGTGCCTGTTTAGTGCTTTTATTGTTGGACTGTGGGTGATTGAATTAACATTTTGTTCAAGATGGCCGCGCCGTTGTGTTTGGCTGCCTGCCACTGTATGTTTCTTTTTTTTCCTGGTCAGATGTGCAGCACTTTGGTCAACGTGGGTTGTTTTTAAATGTGCTATACAAATAAATTGACTTGACTTGACTTGACTTGATTGTGCTGCTGGCCTTGCCGAGGCAGCGTGAGGTGTAGATGGAGTCAATGGAAGGGAGGTTGGTTTGTGTGATGGTCTGGGCTGCGTCCGCAATTCTCTGCGCGTTCTTGCGGTCGTGGATGGAGCTGTTCCCAAACCAAGCTGTGGTGCATCCCTGGGTGGCAGGCTCACTCTGAGCTGTCGTCTCCCCATCCCACCTGAACATCCCACAAAGCCCACAACATCACGGCAGACCTCTGCTGCATGCCTCTAGGCTCAACCACGGTGGTGCAGCGGTAGAGTTGCTGCCTTACAGCAAATGCAGCGCCGGAGACCCGGGTTCCATCCCGACTACGGGTGCTGTCTGTACGGAGTTTGTACGTTCTCCCCGTGGGTGACCTGCGTGGGTTTTCTCCGAGATCTTCGGTTTCCTCCCACACTCCAAAGACGTGCAGGTTTGTAGGTTAATTGTCTTGGTAAATATAAACATTGTCCCTAGTGTGTGTAGGATAGTGTTAATGTGCGGGGATCGCTGGGCGGCACGGACCCGGTGGGCCGAAGGGCCTGTTTCTGCGCTGTATCTCTAAATCTAAATCTAAAATCTAAAAACTAGTTAGTGTGGTTAACTAGTTAGTGGTTTGAGCTACAGTGGTTAGTGGAAAGGTTGTTAACTAGTTGCTGGTTAACTAGTTTTAATCGGTAATGCTGTCAACCAGTTAAAGTGGTTAACTGATTAATAGTGGTAAAGTGGTTAACTGGTTAGTGGTTAACTAGTTAGAGTGTTAAGGTTGCCAATTAGTTGCCAACAGGGGCGGCACAGTGGCGCAGCGGTAGAGTTGCTGCCTCACAGCACCAGAGATCCGGGTTCCATCCCGACTACGGGTGCTGTCTGTTCGGAGTTTGTACGTTCTCCCCGTGACCTGCGTGTGTTTTCTCCGGGTGCTCCGGTTTCCTCCCACTCTCCAAAGATGTGCAGGTGTGTCGGCGAATTGGCTTGCTAAAAGATCAAATTGTCCCTCATGTGTGGGATAGTGCTGGTGTGCAGGGATCGGTGGTCGGCATGGAGTTGGTGGGCCGAAGGGCCTGTTTCCACACTGTATCTCTAAACTGAAACTGAACTAAACTAGTCAGAATAGTAAAAACGGCATTCATTTGCTTGCATTCGTTGGCTGGGGCATTGAGCACAACAGTCAGGAAGTCATGATGCTGCTTTGGAGGACTTTGGTTAGGCTGCATTTAGAGAATTGACATAATATCAAGATGAACTAATCTCCACAACCTGCATATGATGCATATCCCATTATTTCCTGCATGTCCATGTGCCTATCCAAAAGCCTCTCAAAAGCCACTATCGTATCTGCCTCCACCACCACCCCTGGCAGCGCGTTCCAGTAGGGTGGCCAACTTTCTCACTCCCAAATCAGGGACAAAAGGTGACGTCACTGCCCCGCGCCCCACGTGACCTCACCTAGCCAGCGGCCACGTGCTCCCGCTCCACCAATGGCGGCCGCCCGGACTGGGAGACGGGTTGCCTCGCAACCTCCGTTAGGCGGCGCCCCGGCCTCCGGGCCTACACTGTCCGGGCCTACAGTGTCAGGGTCTACAGTGTCCGGGCCTACAGTGTCCGGGCCTACAGTGTCCGGGCCTACAGTGTCCGGGCCTACAGTGTCCGGGCCTACAGTGTCCGGGCCTACAGTGTCCGGGCCTACAGTGTCCGAGCCTACAGTGTCCGGGCCTACAGCGCCCCCCCAGGCCTAATAAGGGACAAGGGACAAACCAATTTAGCTCAAAATACGGGATGTCCCGGCCTATACGGGACAGTTGGCAACTCTACGTTCCAGGCACCCACCACCCTCTGTGTAAAACCTTGCCCCACACATCTCCTTTAAACTTTGCCCCTCTTGCCTTAAAGCTCTGCCCTCTAGGGTTGGGCATTTCCACCCTGAGAGAAAGGTTCTGACTGTCTACCATATCTATGCCTCTCAGTGTGCAGTTCTGGTCTGCCTGTTACAGGAAGGATGTGGAGGCTTTGGGGAGGGTGGCGAGGAGGTTTAACCAGAATGATGCCTGGCATAGTTGGTATTAGCTACAGGGAGAGGTTAGGCAGTCTTGGATAGTTTTCTCATGAAACGCCAGAGGTTGCAGGGAGACCTATATATAAAATTATGACAGGCATAGATAGGGCAGAAAGTTTAGTTTAGTTTAGAGATACAGCGTGGAAACAGGCCTTTCGGCCCACCGGGTCCGCGCCGACCAGCGATCCCCGCACATTAACACTATCCTACACCCACTAGGGACAATTTTTACATTTACCAAGCCAATTAACCTACAAACCTGCACGTCTTTGGAGTGTGGGAGGAAACCGAAGATCTCGGAGAAAACCCACACAGGTCACGGGGAGAACGTACAAACTCCGTACAGACGGCGCCCGTAGTCGGGATGGAACCTAGGTCTCCGGCGCTGTATAAGGCGGCAACTCTACCGCTGCGCCACCGTGACCGACCGTTAGAAAGTCAGAATGGAAAAATCAAATAGTTGAGGGCCCAGCTTGAAGGTGAGAGGTGCAAAGTTTAAAGCAGGTGAATGGGGCAGGCTTTTTTATACAGGAAATCTATATATTAAAACTCTCGTTTGTTTGTTTGTTTGTTCCTGAACTACAGCCAGTGTGTAAGATAGAAAGAACTAGTGCACAGGCGATTGTTTGTCAGCGAAGACTGAGTGGGCTGAAGGGCCTGTTTCCGCACTGTATCTCTGAACCAAAGGCAAGGCGTTTACTTATTGCACATTTCAGCAACAAGGCAATTCAAAGTGCTTTACATCTATATACTAAAACTCTCGTTTGTATGTTTGCTCCTACATCCAAAACGGTACACGATAGCGCGACCATTTTAGGCCCACCTGACTCACCGTCGTCCCTTTGGTGCTAATGGAAGAAGTTTCATTGAAATCGGTGTTACATTTTTAAAGTTATTCACATTTTAAAGTTTACATCTATCTCCTAGGGAGGGAGGGGGGAGGGGGAGGGAGGGGGGGAGGGAGGGGAGTGGAGGGAGAGGGGGAGGGAGGGGGAGGGGGAGGGAGGGGGAGAGGATAAGGGGGGTTGAAGGGGATGGAGTGGGGGGAAGGGAAGGGGAAGGGAGAGGGGAAGGGGGAGGGGAAAGGGAAGGTGGAGGGGAAGGGGGAGGAGGGAGGATGGGGGGGAGGGAGGGAGGTGGAGAGGGAAGGGAGGAGGGAGGGAGGTGGAGAGGGAGGGGAGGGGGGAGTGGGTGGGGGGGGGGGGAGAGGGTGCTGCACCAATGCAGGAGAGGTTTGGGCCCAACGGGTCCACTTTGTCCTTTTTAAGAAGGAAATCAGAAGGGCAACAAGGGGCCAGGAGATAGCTCTGGCAGATAGCAATAAGGACAATCCCAAGAGCCTTTATAAATACACAATGGGGAAAAGGGTAACTAGTGAGAGAGAGTGGGACCCCTCAGGAATCAAAGCGGTCACCTCTGCGTGGAGCCACAGGAGATGGGCAAGGTCCTCAATGAGTATTTCTCCTCTGTATTTACCGAGGAGAAAGACAGGGGGACTGGGGAACTTGGGGCAGTCGATGGAAGTGTCGAGAGCAGTCAGTGTTACGGTCGAAGAGGTGCTGAAGGTACTGTCGTGTATGAAGGTAGACAAATCTCCAGGGCCTGATCAGATATATCCAAGGACATTGCTAGAAACTAGAGAGGAAATTGTGGGAGCCCTGGTTGAGATTTACGAGTCGTCCTTAAATACAGGAGTGGTGCATGAAGACTGGAGGGGGGCAAATGTTGTGCCCCTTTTCAAAAAGGGCTGCAGGGAAAATGCTGGGAACTATAGGCCGGTGAGCTCAACATCTGTAGTTGGTAAGTTACTGGAGGGTATTCTGAGGGATACAGGTATTTGGATGGGCAAGAGCTGATAAGGGACAGTCAGCATGGTTTTGTACGTGGGAGGTCGTGTCTCACAAATCTAATTGAGTTTTTTGAAGACGTGACCAAGAGCTGTAAATGTTGTGTTAGTGGACTTCAGCAAAGCATTGGACATGGTTCTGCATGGTAGGCTGCTCTGGAAGGTTAGATCGCATGGGATCCAAGGAGAGATAGCTGAATGGATAGCAAATTGGCTCCATGGAAGGATGCAGAGGGTAATGGTGGAAGGTTGCTTCTCAGACTGGAGGCCTGTGACTAGTGGTTTGCCTCAGGGTTCGGTGCTGGGCCCGTTACTGTTTGTCATCTACATCAATGATTTGGATGAGAACACACAGGGCAAGATTGGCAAGTTTGCTGGTGATACAACAGTGGGCGGTTTTGCAGATATTGAAAATGGTTATGAAAAATTGCAGCAGGATCTGGATCGATTGGCCAGGTGGGCAGAAGAATGGTTGATGGAATTTAATACAGAGAAATGTGAGGTGTTGCATTTTGGGAAGTCTAACATGGGCAGGACCCACACAGTGAATGGCAGGCCTCTGGGGAGTGTTGTAGAGCAGAGGGATCTAGGAGTACAGGTGCACGGTTCCTTGAAGGTCAAGTCGCAGGTAGATAAGGTGGTCAAAAAGGCATTTGGCATCTTGGTCTTCATCAGTCATTGAGTATAGAAGTTGGGAGGTCATGTTGCAGTTGTATAAGACGTTGGTGAGGCCGCATTTAGAGTATTGTGTTCAGTTCTGGCACCGTGTTATCGGAAAAATGTCGTCAAGCTGGAAAGGATGTTGCCAGGACTAGAGGGTGTGAGCTATGGGGAGAGGTTGAGTAGGCTGGGACTCTATTCCTTGGAACGCAGGAGGATGAAGGGTGATACATTGAAGTGTATAAAATCATGAGAGGAATAGATCGGGTAGATGCACAGATTGCCCACAGTAGTTGAATCGAGGACCAGAGGACACAGGTTTAAGGTGAAGGGGAAAAGATTTAATAGGAATGTGAGGGGTAACTTTTTCACACAGAGGGTGGTGGGCGTATGGAACAAGCTGCCAGAGGAGGTAGTTGAGGCAGGTAGTATCACAACATTTAAGAAACAGTTGGACAGGTACATGTGTAGGGAAAAAAAACTGCAGATGCTGGTTTAAATCGAAGGTAGACACAAAACGCTGGAGTAACTCAGCGGGTCAGGCAGCATCTTTGGAGAGAAGGAATGGGTGATGTTTCGGGTCGAGACCCTTCTTCGTCACCCATTCCTTCTCTCCAGAGATGCTGCCTGACCCGCTGAGTTACTCCAGCGTTTTGTGTCTACCTTAGACAGGTACATGGATAGGACTGGTTTGGAGGAGTATGGGCCAAACATAGGCAGGTTAGGACTAGTGCAGCTGGGACATGTTGGCCGGTGTGGGCAAGTTGGGCCGAAGGGCCTGTTTCCACGCTGTATCACTCTATGACTCTATGAGAGTGTGGTGGGAGCACCTCAAGGCTGCGTGCTTAGCCCCCTGCTCTACCCACTCTACACTCATGACTATGTAAGCCGGACACAGTGCCAACTCCATCTTCAAGTTCGCCAACGACACCACCGTTGTTGGACGAATTACAGATGGTGATGAGTCAGAGTTATAGTAGTGAGATCGACCGATTGACCAAATGGTGCCAGCACAACAACCTGGCTCTCAATATCAGTAAAACCAATGAACTGAATGTGGACTTTGGAAGAGGAAGGATGAGGACCCATAATCATGTTTATATCAACGGGACGATGGTGGAGAGTCCTGGGTGTGCATATTTCTGAAGATCTTTCCTGGACACAGCACACTGATGCAATTATAAATGAAGCACATCAACACCTCTACTTCCTGAGAAGATTCCAGAGATTCGGTACGTCAGAGAGGATTCTCTAGAACTTCTACAGGTGTGCAGTAGAGAGCACATTGACTGGTTGCATCACGGTCTGGTTCAGCAACTTGAACGTCCAGGAGCGGAAAAGACCGCAAAAAGTTGTGAACACTGCCCAGTCCATCACCGGCTCTGACCTCCCCACCATCGAAGGGATTTACCGGAGTCACTGCCTCAACAAGGCAGCCAGCATCATCAGAGACCCACACCACCCTGGCCACACTCTCACTGACCCACACCACCCTGGCCACACTCTCACTGACCCACACCACCCTGGCCACACTCTCACTGACCCACACCACCCTGGCCACACTCTCACTGACCCACACCACCCTGGCCACACTCTCATTTCATCCCCGCCATCGGGAAGAAGGTACAGGAGCCTGAAAACTGTAACGTCCAGGTTCAGGATCTGCTTCTTCCCCACAGCCATCAGGTTATTAAACACCACAACCTCAAATAAGCTCTGAACTACAATAGACTATTATTATTATACTATGCACTACCGTTGTTTGTTTTTTGAGTATGTGTGCATGTGCATGTATATATATATATATATATATATATATATATATGAGTGTGTGTGTGGTGTGTGTGTGTGTGTGTGTGTGTGTGTGTGGGGTGTGTGTGTGTGTGTGGTATGTGTGGTGTGTGTGTGTGGGGTGTGTGTGTGTGAGTGTGTGTGTGTGTGTGTGTGTGTGTGGTGTGTGTGTGTGTGGGGTGTGTGTGGGGTGTGTGTGTGTGGTGTGTGTGTGTGTCTGTGTGTGGTGTGTGTGTGTGTGTGGGTGTGTGTGTGTGTGTCAAGTCAAGTCAAGTCAAGTCAAATTTATTTGTCACATACACATACTCGATGTGCAGTGAAATGAAAGTGGCAATGCCTGCGGGTTGTGCACAAAAATAATTACAGTTACAGCATATAAATAAAGTTAATAAGTTACTAAACATAGCACAAAAAGTGTCGACAAAAATTTAGTCTCTGGGGTTATCAAAGTTGACAGTCCTGATGGCCTGTGGGAAGAAGCTCCGTCTCATCCTCTCCGTTTTCACAGCGTGACAGCGGAGGCGTTTGCCTGACCGTAGCATCTGGAACAGTCCGTTACTGGGGTGGCAGGGGTCCCTCATGATCTTGCTTGCTCTGGATCTGCACCTCCTGATGTATAGGTCCTGTGTGTGTGTGTGTGTGTGTGTGTGGTGTGTGTGTGTGGGGTGTGTGTGGGGTGTGTGTGTGTGTGTGTCTGTGTGTGTGTGTGTGTGTGTGTGTGTGTGTGTGTGTGTGTGGTGTGTGTGTGTGTGTGTGTGTGTGTGTGTGTGTGTGTGTGTGTGTGTGTGTATGTGTGTGCGTGTGTACTTGTGAGTATGTGTACATACACACACTGAACGTTTTCTCTCTCGTTTATCATATTGTTTACAGTGCACTATGTTTCCATATTCTGTTGTGCTGCTGCAAGTAAGAATTTCATTCTTGCATCTGGGACACACGACAATAAAACACTCTAGACTCTTGGCTCTCTTGCCTGGAGCTTGCTCGAGAAGGTGGCAGTAAAAGTACCAGAAACCAATCAGGTTTGATGAGAAAGACTGAAAAATCTTTTGCCCAAAGGGCAATATCAACCAGAGGCACGATGGCGCAGCGGTAGAGTTGCTGCCTTACAGCGAATGCAGCGCCGGAGACTCAGGTTCGATCCCGACTACGGGTGCTGTCTGTACGGAGTTTGTACGTTCTCCCCGTGACCTGCGTGGGTTTTCTCCGAGATCTTCAGTTTCCTCCCACACTCCAAAGACGTGCAGGTTTGTAGGTTAGTTGGCTTGGTAAATGTAAAAATTGTCCCTAGTGGGTGTAGGATAGTGTTCATGTGCGGGGATTGCTGGGCGGCGCGGACTCGGTGGGCCGAAGGGCCTGTTTCCACGCTGTATCTCTAAATCTAAATGATTGAGAATGATCAGCCATGATCACATTGAATGGCGGTGCTGGCTCGAAGGGCCGAATGGCATCCTCCTGCACCTACTGTCTATTGTCTATTGACATAGGTTTAAGGTGAGAGGGGAAAAGATTAAAAAGGAACCTAAGGGGCGATTTTTTCACGCAAAGAGTGGTGGGCGTATGGAACGAGCTGCCAGAGGAGGTAGTTAAGGCAGTCACTATAATGACATTTAAAAGAACCCATCAATGACCTCCTCAACCCTGACCTTGATGATGACGTGAACTCTCCTGACTCTATTCCAGCCACTTTGGAAGAAGCGTACAGGAGTAAAGAGGGCCTTCTGCAGTTGTACAGGGCCCTGGTGAGACCACACCTGGAGTACTGTGTGCAGTTTTGGTCTCCAAACTTGAGGAAGGATATCCTTGCTATTGAGGCAGTGCGGCGTAGGTTCACCAGGTTAATCCCCGGGATGGCGGAACTGTCATATGAGGAAAGATTGAAAAGACTGGGCTTGGACTGGAGTTTAGATGGATGAGAGGGGATCTTATAGAGACATATAAAATTATAAAAGGACTGGACAAGCTTGATGCAGGAAAAATGTTCCCAATGCTGGGGGAGTCCAGAACCAGGGGCCACAGTCTAAGAATAAAGGGGAGGCCAATTAAAAATGAGATGAGAAAAAAACTTTTTTACCCAGAGTTGTGAATTTGTGGAATTCTCTGCCACAGAAGGCAGTGGAGGCCAATTCACTGGATGAATTTAAAAGAGAGTTAGATAGAGCTCTAGGGGCTAGTGGAATCAAGGGATATGGGGAGAAGGCAGGCATGGGTTACTGATTGTGGATGATCAGCCATGATCACAATGAATGACGGTGCTGGCTGGAAGGGCCAAATGGCCTCCTCCTGCCCCTATTTTCTATGTTTCTATGTTTCTAAGGAAAAACTGCCGATTCTGGAATTAGTTTTAGTTTGGAGATACAGTGTGGAATCAGGGCCTTTGGCCCACCGAGACCGTGTGGACCAGCGATCCCCAGACACTAGCACTATCCTACACACATTAGGGACAATTTACAATTCTTACCGAAGCCAATTAACCTACAAACCTGTCCGTCTTTGGAGTGTGGGAGCAAACTGAAGATCTCGGAGAAACCCCAGGTCACGGGGAGAACGTGCAAACTCCGTACAGACAGCGCCCGTAGTCGGGATGGAACCCGAGTCTCCGGCGCTGTGGGGCAGCATCTCTGGAGAACATGGACACAAAATGCTGGAGTAACTCAGCGGGTCAGGCAGCATCTCTGGAGAACATGGACACAAAATGCTGGAGTAACTCAGCGGGTCAGGCAGCATCTCTGGAGAACATGGACACAGAGTGCTGGAGTAACTCAGCGGGTCAGGCAGCATCTCTGGAGAACATGGACACAGAGTGCTGGAGCAACTCAGCGGGTCAGGCAGCATCTCTGGAGAGAAGGAATGGGTGACGTTTCGGGTCGAGACCCTTCTTCAGACTGATGTCAGGGGGGGGGGGCGGGACAAAGATAGGATGTAGTCGGAGACAGGAAGACTGGTGGGAGAACTGGGAAGGGGGAGGGGAACCAAGGGCTATCTGAAGTTAGAGAAGTCAATGTTCAAACTGCTGGCGTGTAAACTACCCAAGCGAAATATGAGGTGCTGTTCCTCCAATTTGCGCTGGGCCTCACTCGGACAATGGAGGAGGCCCAGGACGGAAAGGTCAGTGCGGGAGTGGGAGGGGGAGTTGAAGTGCTGAGCCACCGGGAGGCTGCACCACCGTTCTGAATGCCGAGGAAAACCCTGTAGGAACTCAGCAGGTCAGGCAGCATCGGTGGAGGGGATCGACAGACGACATTGCGGGTCGGGACCCTTCAAAAGACTCAAGACTTTGGCTTTGAAGAAGTCAAGGTCCGCGTGGCCAACTCAAAGGTTCCACGTGCCGAGAGAGCCTCAGCGACAGCCTCGCTGGCCACATCTACGAGAGGGTGGACATCCCATGGGAACCCGGAGATGCTGGGACCGTGGCCCCATCCATGAAAGGAGACAAGTCCGGGTGGCACGGTGGCGCAGCGGCAGAGTTGCTGCCCTACAGCGAATGCAGCGCCGGAGACCCGGGTTCCATCCTGACTACGGGCGCTGTCTGTACGGAGTTTGTACGTTCTCCCCGCGACCTGCGTGGGTTTTCTCCCAGATCTCCCAGAGAGATGAGAGGAGATCTTATCGAAACGTATAAGATTATTAAGGGGTTGGACACGTTAGAGGCAGGAAACATGTTCCCAATGTTGGGGGAGTCCAGAACAAGGGGCCACAGTTTAAGAATAAGGGGTAGGCCATTTAGAACTGAGATGAGGAAAAACATTTTCAGTCAGAGAGTTGTGAATCTGTGGAATTCTCTGCCTCAGAAGGCAGTGGAGGCCAATTCTCTGAATGCATTCAAGAGAGAGCTTAGTAGAGCTCTTAAGGATAGCGGAGTCAGGGGGTATGGGGAGAAGGCAGGAACGGGGTACTGATTGAGAATGATCAGCCATGATCACATTGAATGGCGGTGCTGGCTCGAAGGGCCGAATGGCCTCCTCCTGCACCTATTGTCTATTGTCTATCTTTGGTTTCCTCCCAAACTCCGAAGGGTTCTTTTAAATGCCTTTATGGTAACGACCTCAACTACCTCTTCCGGCAGCTCGTTCCATACACCCACCACTCTTTGCGTGAACAAATTGCCCCTTAGGTTCCTTTTCAATCTTTCCCCCTCGGACCTTAAACCTGTGTCCTCTGGTCCATGTTCCCCTTTCCTCTGGCTAAAAGATACTTCAGGCATTCTCATCAAACAGGTTTGTAGGTTAATTGGCTTGGTAAAATGTAAAAAGTGTCCCTAGTGGGCGTAGGATGGTGCTAATGTGCGGGGATCGCTGGTCGGCGCGGACCCGGTGGGCCGAAGGGGCCTGTTTCCGCGCTGTATCTCCAAACTAAACTAAGCTAAACGTCCACCTGTGGCCCATCTGCAGAGAAGCCTCCCTGATGTCGGCCACCGGTTGCCCTAGGTCTTCCTCACCCCCCAGCGGGTAAAGCCGTTGCCCCAAAGCGCCCGAGACCCCAGTTCAATCCTCACCTGGCAGAGGTTCTGCCGATCGTTCAATTATCATTCAATGCATTGTACAAATGGGATTCAACTAAACTAATACCCTTCACCCTTCCTGTAAAAAGGTTTCCCCTCGGGTTCCTATGTAATCTTTCCCCCCTCTGTTTAAACCCATGTCGTCTGGTTCTCGATTCCTTGATGTCCAGGAGGTTCTGGCTATCAGTATCATTCATTGCATTGCACAGATTGGGCAACTTTACCCACTAGTGCCGATAACATCATCCATAGAGTCATAGAGTCATAGAGTGATACAGTGTGGAAACAGGCCCACTGGCCCAACTCACCCACACCGGCCCACATGTCCCAGCTACACTAGAGTCATAGAGTGATACAGTGTGGAAACAGGCCCTTCAGCCTCAACTCACCCACACCGGCCAACATGTCCCAGCTACACTAGTCCCACTTGCCTGCACTTGATCCATATCCCTCCAAACCTGTCCTATCCATGTACCTGTCCAACTGTTTCTTAAACGATGGGATAGTCCCAGCCTCCGTACACCCACCACCCTCTGTGTGAAAATGTTTCCCCCTCGGACTCCTATTAAATCTTTTCCCCTTCACCTTGAACCCATGTCCTCTGGTCCTCGATTCCCCTACTCCGGGTAAAAGACTCTGCACGATCTATTCCTCTCATGATCTTGTACACCTCTATAAGATCTCCCCTCATCCTCCTGCGCTCCATGGAATAGAGACCCAGCCTGCTCAACCTCTCCCTGTAGCTCACACCCTCTAGTCCTGGCAACATCCTCGTAAATCTTCTCTGAAACCTTTCAAGCTTGACAATATCTTTCCTATAACACGGTGCCCAGAACTGAACACAATATTCTAAATGCGGTCTCACCAAGGTCTTATACAACTGCAACATGACCTCCTAACCCTTGTACCACCTGTCCGTACAATCTGGTGTTTCCCACTTTCCAATGGAGATGAACCTCCAGTGTACAGGGCGCTGGTCATCAACAAACTAACCCACAGCCATGAGATTCCTCTGATCTTACCTCTGGGGACGCCCACTGTTCTCAGGGCTAGGATGGGGTAGAATTTGTTAACTTCTTTCAGGAAGATTTTGGGGTGGCACGGTGGCGCAGCGGTAGAGTTGCTGCCTCACAGCGCCAGAGACCCGGGTTCGATCCCGACCACGGGCACCCCTGTACGGAGTTTGCACGTTCTCCCCGTGACCGCGTGGGTTTTCTCCGGGTGCTCTGGTTTCCTCCAACAATCCAAAGACGTGCAGGTTTGGCCTCTGTGAATTGTAAATATGCGTAGGACAATGCTAGCATGCGGGGTGATCGATGATCCACGTGGACTCGGTGGGCTGAAGGGCCTGTTTCCACGCTGTATCTCTAAAGCCTAAAGATTCTCAAAATCAGTATGTCAGGGGGAAAATCGTGACCTCTGCTTGGGAAGTAGGGCAGGGCAGGTGACTAAAGTATCAGTGGGTGACCTTCATTCTATTAGTTATTGTTGGAGGGAATCATTTTGTTTAGTTTAGTTTGGAGATACAGCGCGGAAACAGGCCCTTCGGCCCACCGGGTCCGCGCCGACCAACGATCCCCACACACTAACACTACCCTACACCCACTAGGGACAATTTTTACATTTACCAAGCCAATTAACCTACAAACGTGTACGTCTTTGGATTGTGGGAGGAAACCGAAGATCTCGGAGAAAACCCACGCAGGTCACGGGGAGAACGTACAAACTCCGTACAGACGGTACCCGTAGTCGGGATGGAACCCGGGTCTCCGGCGCTGCATTCGCTGTAAGGCAGCAACTCTACCGCTGCGCCACCGTGCCACAAAATCATGTTTGACGGGTACCCTGAATCTGGCTTTCACCTGGGGTCCAGTCAGCCACTTACCTATGGCTCAGATTGGGACAGAACATGAAGGAAATGTCAAACAGCAGGGCTGAGTTTCTCAAACAAGTCAGTCTATTCAAACTCCACTCTTGCCCCCCCTCCCCCACCATTTGTAACAAGGACAGAGTCCCCCTAGTCCTCACCTTCCACCCCATCAGCCCCGTACAGCACATCACCCTCTGACATTTTCCTCCACCTCCAACCGTATCCCAATACTAGCCGAATAAAGACCCCGACAGTCTTTTCAGTTGAGACAGAGGTTCCTCCAACCTCATCTACTGCATCCGCTGTTCCGGGTGTGGACCCCTGTACATCGGCGAGACCAAGCGCAGGCTCGGCGATCATTTCGCTGAACACCTCCGCTCAGTCCGCCTAAAACTACCTGATCTCCCAGTGGCTCAGCACTTCAACTCCCCCTCCCATTCCCACACTGTCTTTTCTGTCCTGGGCCTCCTCCATTGTCAAAGTGAGGCCCAGCACAAATTGGAGGAACAGCACCTCATATTTCGCTTGGGCAGTTTACACCCCAGCGGTATGAACATTGACTTCTCTAACTTCAAATAGTCCCTGCATTCCCTCTCTCTCCGTCCCCTCCTCCTTCCCAGTTCTCCCACCAGTCTTACTGTCTCCAACGACATTTTATCCCACCCCCTCCCCTGACATCAGTCTGAAGAAGGGTCTCGACCTGAAACGTCACCCATTCCTTCTCTCCAGAGATGCTGCCTGAGTTACTCCAGCATTTTGTGTCTTATCTTCGATTTAAACCAGCGTCTGCAGTTCCTTCCTACAGGAATACTTCGGCACATCCCAAAGACGTGCGGGTTTGTAGATTAATTGTCTTTGGTAACAATTGTAACTTGTCCCTGGTGTGTCGGATAGTGCTAGTGTACGGGATGATCGCTGGTCAGCGTGGACTATGTGGGCCGAAGGGCCTGTATCTCTAAACTAACCTAAACTAAACTCATGAAAGGCCTGGATAGAGTGGATGGGGAGAGGATGATTCCACTCGAGGGAGAGTCTAGGACCAGAGGGCACAGCCTCAGAATGAAAGGACGTGCCTTTAGAAAGGAGATGGGGAGGAATTTCTTCAGTCAGAGGGTGGCGAATCTGTGGAATTCATTGGGGGGAGGGGGTGGGGAGGGGGAAGAGGGAGGGTAAGGAGGGGTTGAGGGAGATGGAGTGGGGTGGAGGGGAATGGGGAGGGGGTGGGGAGGGGGAGGTGAGGGGGAGGGAGGTGAGGGCGAGGGAGGTGGGGGAGGGGGAGGGAGGAGAGTGGGGGGAGGGGAGGGAGGGGGGGGAGGGGAGGGGGGGGGGAGGAGAAGGTGCTGCACCAATGCAGGAGAGGTTTGGGCCCAACGGGTCCACTTGGTCTAGTATGACAATAATACACTCTTGTCTCACAGGGTGTCACCATGTCTTATGGTTGCCCCTGTCTGCTGACCTGGTCAGGGTTCGGGAATAATCACAGTGTGTTTTGTACCGGGGTGGGGTGGGGTGGGGTGGGGGTGTGGGTGGAGGGAGTGAAGAGTTTTGTGACACATCATGGTAACAGGCGGCTACGTCTCTCCTTGCCACACCTCACTCAGTGGTCAGCCAGGCAAGGAGTTCACCAGTGTTTTGTTCAGCACAACAGCTACTCACAGGCAATTAGGGACGGGCACTGATTGCAGGCTTGGAAGCCAACATGGAGATATGACAAACAAACAAACAACATTGGCTGTTCCTCACATTTCACAAACAACGCTGAGGGCGAGGAGATCGCATTAAGCCCATTTTTGAGGAGAGGATTAAACAGAAAATGCAGTAACTTTTTTAGGTTTAGTTTAATTTAGTTTAGAGATACAGCACGGAAACAGGCCCTTCGGCCCACCGGGTCAGCGCCAACCAGCGATCCCCGCACATTAACCATATAACCATATAACAACTACAGCACGGAAACAGGCCTGTCCGGCCCTACCAGTCCACGCCGACCATTCTCCCTGACCTAGTCTCATCTACCTGCTCTCAGACCATAACCCTCTAATCCCCTCTTATCCATATACCTATCCAATTTACTCTTAAATAATAAAATCGAGCCTGCCTCCACCACTTCCACCGGAAGCCCATTCCATACAGCCACCACCCTCTGAGTAAAGAAGTTCCCCCTCATGTTACCCCTAAACTTTTGTCCCTCAATTCTGAAGCTATGTCCCCTTGTTGGAATCTTCCCCACTCTCAAAGGGAAAAGCCTACCCACGTCAACTCTGTCCGTCCCTCTTAAATTTAAAAAACCTCTATCAAGTCCCCCCTCAACCTTCTACGCTCCAAAGAATAAAGACCCAACCTGTTCAACCTCTCTCTGTAGCTTAAGTGCTGAAACCCAGGCAACATTCTAGTAAATCTGATGCTCTGATTTATAAAGGCAAGCATACCAAACGCCTTCTTCACCACCCTATCCACATGAGATTCCACCTTCAGGGAACAATGCACAGTTATTCCCAGATCCCTCTGTTCCACTGCATTCCTCAATTCCCTACCATTTACCCTATACGTCCTATTTTGATTTGTCCTACCAAAATGCAGCACCTCACACTTATCAGCATTAAACTCCATCTGCCATCTTTCAGCCCACCCTTCCAAAAGGCCCAAGTCTCTCTGTAGACTTTGAAACTCTACTTCATTATTAACTACACCACCTATCTTAGTATCATCTGCATATTTACTAATCCAATTTGCCACACCATCATCCAGATCATTAATGTAAATGACAAACAGCAGTGGACCCAACACAGATCCTTGGGGTACTCCACTAGACACTGGCCTCCAACCTGACATACAATTGTCAACCATTACCCTCTGGTATCTCCCATTCAGCCATTGTTGAATCCATCTTGCAACCTCACTATTAATACCCAACGATTTAACCTTCTTAATCAACCTTCCATGTGGAACCTTGTCAAATGCCTTACTGAAGTCCATATAGACAACATCCACAGCCTTGCCCTTATCAATTTCCCTGGTAACCTCTTCAAACAATTCAAGAAGATTAGTCAAACATGACCTTCCAGGCACAAATCCATGTTGACTGTTTCTAATCAGGCCTTGTTTATCCAAATAATAAACATTATCACTATCCTACACCCACTAGGGACAATTTTTACATTTACCAAGCCAATTAACCTACAAACCTGTACGTCTTTGGAGTGTGGGAGGAAACCGAAGATCTCGGAGAAAACCCACGCAGGTCACGGGGAGAACGTACAAACTCCGTACAGACAGCGCCCGTAGTCGGGATGGAACCCGGGTCTCCGGCGCTGCAAGCGCTGTAAGGCAGCAACTCTACCGCTGCGACACCGTGACCGCCCTGAAAGAACTTCTGAAAGAAAATAGAATAATTTTATCGTGCGCAGCGGTAGAGTTGCTGCCTCACAGCGCCAGAGACCCGGGTTCCATCCTGATTGTACAGTGCTGTCTGTGCGGAGTTTGTACGTTCTCCCCGTGACCTGCGTGGGGTTTCTCCGGGTGCTCCGGTCTCCTCCCACACTCCAAAGACGTGAGGGTTTGTAGGTTTTCCCTCATGTCTTTCTCCACAGTGAAATAAAACAAAACACTTGAGAAATATCCGTTCAATACTTGGCCCATGTCCTATGCCTCCACACTCAGGGACAATCTCATTGATAAGTGGCCCTATCCTCTCCCTAGTTACTCTTACTAGTTACCTAGTTACCTTACTTAAGTAAAGTTATCACTTTTACTTTAGAGACACAGTGTGAAGACTGGCCCTTTGTCCCACCTTGTCCGTGCTGACAAGCAATTGCAGCACACTCACACAACCCCACACACGAGGGGCAGTTTACAGCAGACAATTAACCTACAAACCTGCACGTCTTTGGAATGTGGGAGCACGCGGAGAAAACCCACGCAGGTCACGGGGAGAACGTACAAACTCCGTACAGACAGCACCCGTAGTCGGGATGGAACCCGGGTCTCCGGCGCTGTGAGGCAGCAACTCTACCGCTGCGCCACCGTGCCAACCTTGGAGAATCACTCTGCAGTCGCCTGCCAAAGATATCTCTTGCCCTGGATTTATCCTCCTGACTTCCCTCTGAAACGTACCCCTGTATAGATTATATAGATTCCTCATGGGATCCCTTGGATTGCAGCTTCTGACATATGCATCCTACGTTTTGTTGACCAGAACCTCAATCTCTCTTGTCATCCAGGGTTCCCGGCTCCTGCCGGCCCTGAACTCTCCCCAGCTCACCTATAAAAGCCTCCGACTTACCAGACACACCTTTACCTGCAAACACCCTCCCCAAGCACGGTGGCGCAGCGGTAGAGTTGCCGCCTTACAGCGAAGGCAGCGCCGGAGACCCGGGTTCCATCCCGACTACGGGTGCTGTCTGTACGGAGTTTGTACGTTCTCCCCAATACCTGCGTGGGTTTTCTCCGAGATCTTTGGTTTCCTCCCACACTCCAAAGACGTACAGGTTTTGTAGGTTAATTGGCTTGGTATAAATGTAAAAATTGTCCCCAAAATCTTCCTTTAAGATGCAGGAAAAATGTTCCTGATGTTGGGGGAGTCCAGAACCAGGGGTCGCAGTTTAAGAATAAGTGGTAGGCCATTTAGGACTGAGATGAGGAAAAACTTTTCCACCCAGAGAGTTGTGAATTTGTGGAATTCTCTGCCTCAGAAGGCAGTGGAGGGCAATTCACTGGATGAATTCAAGAGAGGGTTAGATAGAGCTCTTAGGGCTAACAGAATCAAGGGATGTGGGGGGGAAAAGCAGGAATGGGGTACTGATTGTGGATGATCAGCCTTGATCACATTGAATGGCGGTGCTGGCTCGAAGGGCCAAATGGCCTCCTCCTGCACCTATTTTCGATGTTTCTAGAAGGTACAAACTCCGTGCAGACAGCACCCGTAGTCAGGATGGAACCCGGGTCTCTGGCGCTGTGAGGCAGCAACTCTACCGCTGTGCCACCGTGCCACCCCAAAATCTTCCTTTAAGAACTTAACAAATTCCACCCCATCCTAGCCCTGCGAACAGTGGGTGCCCAGAGGTGAGATCAGAGGAAACACACGTCTGTGGATTAGTTTGTTGATGACCAGCGACCTGTGCACTGGAGGTTCATCTCCATTGGAAAGGGGGAATTACCAGATTGTACGGGCAGGTGGTACAAGGGTTAATGTTATTGGTTTAGACAGAGGGGGGGACGGTTTCATAGGAACCCGAGGGGAAACGTTTTTACAGAAAGTGTGGTTGGTACTGTATTAGTTTAGTTGAGCTGAGTTTATTGTCATGTGTACCAAGTACATTGGAGAGCTTTTTGTAGCATGCTGTCCACTCAGCATCAAGACTAGACATGATTACAATCGAGCCGTCCACAGTGTGCAGATACAGGATGAAGGGAATAACGTTTAGTGCAAGATAGAGTCCAGTAAAGTCCGATTAAAGATAGTCCGAGGGTCTCCAATGAGGTAGATGGGAGGTCAGGACCGCTCTCTAGTTGGTGATAGGACGGTTCAGATGCCTGATAACAGCTGGGAAGAAACTGTCCCTGAATCTGGAGGTGTGCGTTTCCACACTTCTGTACCTCTTGCCTGATGGGAGAGGGGAGAAGAGGGAGTGACCGGGGTGAGACTGGTCCTTGATTGTGCTGCTGGCCTTGCCGAGGCAGCGTGAAGTGTCGATGGAGTCAATGGGAGGGAGGCTGGTTTGTGTGATGATCTGGGCTGCCAGAGGAGGTAGTTGAGGCAGGCGGTTTCATGAAGTTTAAAAAACATTCAGACAGGTACATGGATAGGACAGGTTTGGAGGGATATGGACAAAACGCGGGCAGGTGGGACTAGTGTAGCTGGGACATTGTTGGCCGGTGTGGGCGAGTTGGGCTGAAGGGCCTGTTTCCACACTGTATCACTCTGTGACTCTATGACTGTGACATATAGGCATGTTAAGGCCAGGTGAGAGGCAGTCCAAGTTGCGACATGGTGTTGTTGGGATGAAGTGAGTGCTGATGAGTGTAATGAGTACTTTACACAGTGGACAAGTTGTGACTGGGGAGAACGCTGCCACTCCCATTGGCTCAGAGTGCAGATTGTACGCCCGCCACAACCCCAACCCTGAAGAATGATTGGCTGCACCCAACCCTTCCCTGAGCGGCGATTGGGCGGGCAGGGACGGGCTGGGGTATAAAGTGAGGAGCCGGGAGTGGTGGCCCCACAGTGTCCGCGCCTCACCCGGCTCCGACACACAGGTAATGGCAGCTGGGCAAATGTGTTGGGAACTTGGGGACTTGGGGACTTGGGGACTGGGGGACTGGGGGACTGGGGGACGGGGGGACGGGGGGACGGGGGGACTTGGAGATTGGGGACTTGGGGAGTGGGGGACTTGTGGACGGGGGTTGGGGAGTGTGGACTGGGGCTGCGACTGGGACACTTGGGGACTTGGGGACTTGGGGAGTGGGGGAGTGGGGGACTGGGTCTGGGACTGGGACTGGCACTGGGGACTATTGAGGGCGTGCAGCGTAGGTTCACCAGGTTAACCTCGGGATGGCGGGACTGTCATATGTTGAAAGACTGGAGGGACTGGGCTTGTATACACTGGAATTTAGAAGGATGAGAGGGGATCTTATTGAAACAAAAAAGATTACTAAGGGATTAGACACGCTAGAGGCAGGAAACATGTTCCCAACAAGGGGCCACAGTTTAAGAATAAAGGGTAGGCCATTTAGAACGGAGATGAGGAAAAACTTTTTCAGTCAGAGAGTTGTGAATCTGTGGAATTCTCTGCCTCAGAAGGCAGTGGAGGCCAATTCTCTGAATGCATTCAAGAGAGAGTTAGATAGAGCTCTTAATGATAGCGGAGTCAGGGGGTATGGGGAGAAGGCAGGAACGGGGTGCTGGCTCGAAGGGCCGAATGGCCTCCTCCTGCACCTATTGTCCATTGTGTATTGACTGGGGACTGGTATGTGTGAGGGAGCGCGGGGGGGGGGGGGGGGGGGGTGAGGGAGCGCAGGGAGGGTGAAGGATGTGGGGGAGTGCGGTGTGTGTGTGTGTGGGGTGTGTGTGTGGGGTGTGTGTGGGATGTGTGTGGGGTGTGTGGGGTGCGTGTGTGGGGTGCGTGTGTGTGTGTGTGTGGGGTGTGTGTGTGTGTGTGTGTGTGGGGTGTGTGTGTGGGGTGTGTGTGTGGGGTGTGTGTGTGGGGTGTGTGTGGGGTGTGTGTGTGTGGGGTGTGTGTGTGTGTGGGGTGTGTGTGTGTGTGGGGTGTGTGTGTGTGTGTGTGGGGTGTGTGTGTGTGTGTGTGGGGTGTGTGTGTGTGTGTGGGGTGTGTGTGTGTGTGTGTGTGGGGGGTGTGTGTGTGTGTGTGGGGTGTGTGTGTGTGTGTGTGTGTGTGTGGGGTGTGTGTGTGTGGGGTGTGTGTGTGTGGGGTGTGTGTGTGGGGTGTGTGTGTGGGGTGTGGGTGGGGTGTGTGTGTGTGTGTGTGTGTGTGTGTGTGGGGGGTGTGTGTGTGTGTGTGGGGGCGTGGGGTGTGTGTGTGTGTGTGTGTGGGGTGTGTGTGTGTGTGTGTGTGTGGGGTGTGTGTGTGTGTGTGTGGGGTGTGTGTGTGTGGGGTGTGTGTGTGTGTGTGTGGGGTGTGTGTGTGTGTGTGTGGGGTGTGTGTGTGTGTGTGGGGTGTGTGGATGAGCGCGGGTCGAGCAGCGTCTGTGGAGGGAATGAACAGGCGATGTTTGGGGTCGGGCCCCTTCTCCACGCTGATGGTGGGGAGAGGCAGCTGGAACAAACCCTGTCGGCACCAACACTGACCACAGTCTGCAGACGCTGTCTAATCTGACACCCCAAACATCCTGCACACACAGTGGGCCGGGCAGCCTCTGTGGAGGGAGAAGGGTTCACGTTTCGGGGGGATGGGGGGGGGGGCTGTGCACAATCTGTGCCCTCTCCTCGGGCGGCGAGGGGGGGGTGTTTTACCCCCAGGGTGGGGGCGGGGATCCCAGCGACCACTGTGACAGGACAGGGAGCTCGATGTTTCCTCTGTCCCTATACCTCCCCCCTCGACTCTGTCCAGGGACCCCCGACAGTCCTTTCAGGTGAGGCAGAGGTTCACTTGCACCTCCTCCAACCTCATCTACTGTATCCGTTGTTCAAGATGTGGACTCTTACACATCGGCGAGACCAAACACAGACTGGGCGATCGTATCACGGAACACCTTCGCTCAGCCCGCCTGAACCAACCTGATCTCCCGGTTGATGGACACTTTAATTCCCATTCCCATTCCCATTCCCATTCCCATTCCCATTCCCATTCCCACACTGACCTTTCTGTCCTCGGTCTCCTCCATTGTCAGAGTGAGGCTAAACGCTTTGGTTGGGCTGCACACTTTGCTTTTGCACTATTTGGTTACATATCTTACAGTGATTTATTTATTGTATTACTGATTATTTTATTTCCGTACTGCGTGAATGCATTAATAGGGCCATTAAGCTGCAGCAGGTAAGGATTTAATTGTCCTTTCATCTGTACACGTAACAATTAAACTCTTGACTTCACTGCAATCATCGCACAAGGTGCCTTCGTTTGTTCCTTCAAAGATCAGTCTTGCTTGGCCCAATACCAGGCGTGACTGGGTCTGACTCTGGCCACTTTGTCTTCTCCCCAACTCCCATTACTGCCTCGGCAAGGCCAGCAGCACAATCAAGGAACAGTCTCACCCCGGTCACTCCCTCTTCTCCCCTCTCCCATCGGGCAAGAGGTACAGAAGTGTGGAAACGCACACCTCCAGATTCAGGGACAGTTTCTTCCCGGCTGTTATCAGGCATCTGAACCATCCTATCCCCAACTAGAGAGCGGTCCTGACCTCCCATCTACCTCATTGGAGACCCTCGGACTATCTTTAATCAGACTTTACTGGACTTTACCTTGCACCAAATGTTACAAGACTGGAGCGACTAGGCTTGTATACGCTGGAATTTAGATGGATGAGAGGGGATCTTATCGAAACGTATATGATTATTAAGGGGTTGGACACATTAGAGGCAGGAAACATGTTCCCAATGTTGGGGGAGTCAAGAACCAGGGGCCACAGTTCAAGAATAAGGGGTAGGCCATTTAGAACGGAGATGAGGAAAAACTTTTTCAGTCAGAGAGTTGTGAATCTGTGGAATTCTCTGCCTCAGAAGGCAGTGGAGGCCAATTCTCTGAATGCATTCAAGAGAGAGCTAGATAGAGCTCTTAAGGATAGCGGAGTCAGGGGGTATGGGGAGAAGGCAGGAACGGGGTACTGATTGAGAATCATCAGCCATGATCACATTGAATGGCGGCGCTGGCTCGAAGGGCCGAATGGCCTCCTCCTGCACCTATTGTCTATTGTCTATTGTCTATTGTTATTCCCTTTATTCTGTATCTGTACTCTGTGAAAAGGATGGCTTGATGGTAATCATGTATGGACTTTCTGTTGACTGGATAACAAAGCAGCTTTTCACTGTACCTCGGTACACGTGACCTCCTTGCCACAGTGTTACCTGTGACAGCGTCATCTGCTGATGAAGATTACTCCTATTTTGCAGGTGATTCTTGGCGAAGATGATTGTGGTGATTCTCAGCAGCTGCCTCCTGGCCCTGACCTTGTCCAGTCCGGTAAGCCATCTCTCTCTCTCAATACAATACAATACAATATATCTTTATTGTCATTGTACAGGGGTACAATGAGATTGGGAATGTGCCTCCCATACGATGCAATAAATTAATTAGCTAGTCAGTATTAATTTAAACAACAACAACCCAATGAAACAAATTGTAACAGTTTTAAAACAGAATAAAGTGCAAGTAGATCTGTGCCGGTTCACTGTGCGATGTGACCATCCGGCTCAGCAGGACCGGTTCATAGCAGCTATGGCCCTGGGGATGAAGCTGTTCCTGAGTCTGGAGGTGCGGGCGTAGAAGGCCTTGTATCGTCTGCCCGATGGTAGAAGTTCGAACAGACTGTTCTAGGGGTGTGAAGAGTCTTTGTGGATGCTGGTGGCTTTTCTGAGGCATCGTGTGTTGTAAATGCCCTCCAAGGCTGGTAGCTGTGTTCCGATGGCCCTCTGAGCTCTATGGACTACCCGCTGAAGAGCTTTCCTCTCTGCCTCCGTGCAGCTGAGGTACCACACAGGGATGCCATGCGTTAGGATGCTCTCTATGGTGCAGCGGTAGAATGTCATCAGCAGCTGTTGGGGTAGACCAGACTTCTTCAGTGTTCTCAGGTAGAACAGTCGTTGCTGTGCCTTCTTGACCAGCGCAGCAGTGTTATTGGACCATGTTAGGTCCTCTGAAATGTGAGTGCCCAGAAACTTGAAGCTGGACACTCTCTCCACACTGTCCCCGTTGATGAGGATCGGGGCGTATTCCCCGTTATGTGACCTACGGAAGTTGATGATCAGCTCCTTGGTCTTGGTGGTATTTAGGGACAGGTTGTTATCAGAGCACCAGTCCGCCAGGTTCTGCACCTCCGCTCTGTATTTTGTTTCATCACCGTTGGTGATCAGCCCGATCACCATGCGTCTAAATGAAGTTGCTTTTACACGTCTCTTTACTCTTGCTTCAAGTAAATGAAGTTTCAGACAATGGTTTAAAAAATGATTCAAACAAATCAATTGACTTGGATTTTGTTTTTGTGGATCAGATCATGAGAGGAAAAGATCAGGTGATCTAATCCGCACATGACCCAGAGTTTTAACCCGACACTTTACCCAGAGTAGGGGAATCAAAGACCAGGGGACATGGGTTTAAGATGAGAGTGGAAAGATTTAGACAATAGACAATAGGTGCAGGAGGAGGCCATTTGGCCCTTCGAGCCAGCACCGCCATTTAATGTGATCATGGCTGATCATTCTCAATCAGTACCCCGTTCCTGCCTTCTCCCCATATCCCCTGACTCCGCTATCCTTAAGAGCTCTATCTAGCTCTCTCTTGGAACCATCCAGAGAATTGGCTCCTTTCCTTCACTGGAACAGTGACGGAGGCACAGGTAGAGGGTGGGAGTGGGACCAGCAGCTCAGGGTCACGGTACAGAGGCCACTGCAACAGGGCCTGGTTCATCAGTGTACAGGAGTCCACTTCAACGCTAATATGTTTGAGTTTGAGTTTTAGAGATACAGAGTGGGAACAGGCCCTTCTGCCCACCATCCACGCTGACCAATGATCACCTACGTTCGTTGGACAGGTTGTGTGAGTGGGCGGATGCATGGCAGATGCAGTTTAATGTGGATAAGTGTGAGGTTATCCAGTTTGGTGGTAAGAATAGGAAGGCAGAATATTATCTGAATGGTGTCAAGTTAGGAAAAGGGGACGTACAACGAGATCTGGGTGTCCTAGTGCATCAGTCACTGAAAGGAAGCATGCAGGTACAGCAGGCAGTGAAGAAAGCCAACGGAATGTTGGCCTTCAAAACAAGAGGAGTTGAGTATAGGAGCAAAGAGGGCCTTCTGCAGTTGTACAGGGCCCTAGTGAGACCGCACCTGGAGTACTGTGTGCAGTTTTGGTCTCCAAATTTGAGGAAGGATATTCTTGCCATTGAGGGCGTGCAGCGTAGGTTTACTAGGTCAATTCCCGGAATGGCGGGACTGTTGTATGTTGAAAGACTGGAGCGACTGGGCTTGTATACACTGGAATTTAGAAGGATGAGAGGGGATCTTATCGAAACGTATAAGATTATTAAGGGAATGGACATGTTAGAGGCAGGAAACATGTTCCCAGTGTATCACAGATAGTCTGAGGGTCTCCAATGAGGTGGATAATAGTTCAGGACATCTCTCTAGTTGGTGATAGGACGGTTCAGTTGCCTGATAACAGCCGGGAAAAAACTGTCCCTGAATCTGGAGGTGTGCGTTTCCACACTTCTGTACCTCTTGCCCGATGGGAGAGGGGAGAAGAGGGAGTGAAGGAATGGGTGACGAAGGGTTTTGACCCACAACGTCACCCATTCCCCCTCTCCACAGATGCTGCCTGACCCGCTGAGTTACTCCAGCACTCTGTGTCCATGTTCTCCAGAGATGCTGCCTGACCCGCTGAGTTACTCCAGCACTCTGTGTCCATGTTCTCCAGAGATGCTACAGTGGAAGGAGAGCTGGATAGAGCTCTTAAAGATAGCGGAGTCAGGGGGTATGGGGAGAAGGCAGGAATGGTGTACTGATTGAGAATGATCAGCCATGATCACATTGAATGGCGGTGCTGACTCGAAGGTCCAAATGGCCTCCTCCTGCACCCATTGTCTATCCCTGGGATCATCCGTAAACATCCTCTGGACCCTCTCCAGTACCACCCATCCTTCCTCTGTGTGTCCCACTCTTTCTCCCCTTTCCTTTTGTGTGATTGTACTTGTGTATTTTTTAGATACAGCGCAGAAACAGGCCCTTCGGCCCACCGGGTCCGCACCGCCCAGCGATCCCCGCACATTAACACTATCCTACACCCACTAGGGACAATTTTTACATTTACCAAGCCAATTAACCTACAAACCTGCACGTCTTTGGAGTGTGGGAGGAAACCGAAGATCTCGTAGAAAACCCACGCAGGTCACGGGGAGAACGTACAAACTCCGTACAGACGGCGCCCGTGGTCAGGATCGAACCTGAGTCTCCGGCGCTGCATTCGCTGTAAGGCAGCAACTCTACCGCTGCGCCATCGTGCCCGCGTAAGCACGTGAAACAAAGCTGTTCACTGCATCTGCCGGTACACGTGCCAATACCAAACTAAACCAGGGATTGAGAATGTGATCCAATGGTGACCAGACACGCGTCCATGTTCAAAGATCTCAGTCGTTTTTTATGTTTCATTTCCCAGGTGCGGATTGCCCGAGATTTGAACAGTGGCAGTGATGAGGTAACTTGCTCTGTGATTGATCGATTCATTGAAACGGCTCCTTTGGCCCACCGAGTCCATGCTGAAACCATCGAGTGAAATCACCCCTCACATTGGCTGTGATCACATAGAAACATAGAAAATAGGTGCAGGAGGAGGCCATTCGGCCCTTCGTGCCAGCACCGCCATTCATTGTGATCATGGCGGATCATTCTCAATCAGTAACCCGTGACTGCCTTCTCCCCATATCCCTTGATTCCACTAGCCCCTAGAGCTCTATCTAACTCTCTTTTAAATCCATCCAGTGAATTGGCCTCCACTGCCCTCTGTGGCAGAGAATTCCACAAATTCACAACTCTCTGGGTGAAAAAGTTCCTTCTCACCTCAGTTTTAAATGGCCTCCCCCTTTATTCTTAGACTGTTTGGCCCCTGGTTCTGGACTCGCCCAACATCGGGAACATTTTTCCTGTATCTAGCTTGTCCAGTCCTTTTATAATTTTATACGTCTCTATAAGATCCCCTCTCATCCTTCTAAACTCCAGTGAATACAAGTCCAGTCTTTCCAATCTTTCCGCATACGACAGTCCCGCCATCCCGGGGATTAACCTGATGAACCTACACTGCACTGCCTCAATAGCAAGGACGTCCTTCCTCGAATTAGGAGACCAAAACTGCACACAACGCTCCAGATGTGGTCTCACCCGGGCCCCGTACAACTGCAGAAGGACCTCTTTACTCCTGTACTCAAATCGTTTTGGATACTCCAAACGTGGCCTCACCAATGCCTTGTGCCTCTGTAAAATGTTCTCTGGAGATGCTCCCTGACCTGTTGAGTTACCCGAGCAAGGCTTTCCTGATCTGTATCCCAGCCTCATTTCTCTCTGATTTAATGCGCCTTTTAAACTCCTGATTTAAACTCGTCATTTCTCTCTGATTTAATGCGCCTTTATATTTTACCAAATGCAGGCCATGTCAACCCAAATGCAACTGGTCAACGCATTGATGCTCCAACGCATGATGCAAAGTCGCCGACTGAACGCCTTTCCCAATTCCAACCGTTTCCGGGACTGGAACTACATGGCCTACCTCAACAGGCTGGGGCAATCCCCGTGGCTTAACAACTACGGTCCCTCGGTGGCCAATGGGATGAACGTTCTGGCGCAGACCGGCGTTGGCATGACCTCCCTCAGTGCCGACATGTCCCTGGAAGACATGGGCGGTACAATCCAGCAGATGCTTGCGACCCTCGGCCTGCCTGACTACGGCCTGCCTCTCGACCCGACGTACGACGATCCCTTCGGACCGGGGCTGGATACAAACCCGTTCGGGTTTGACCAGAAGAACCCAGGAGGTGCGGCTGCCAAGGGGGTGGATGCTCAGCCTCCAGCAGCGGCGGTCCTGCCATTCCTGGACCCCCTGCAGGGCACAGACGTGGTTGGATTGAACCTGGGAGATGATCGGACGGACGCAGGCAGTAACCAGACTGCTGGTCATCTTGCAACGGGCGTGGACTTCAATCCTGGGGATCTTCTGCCTAATGCCGGATTATTGAGCCAGCCATGGCCTGTTGAAGACTTGCTTCAGGCACCCCAGTCTGCACAGGTTTGGCTCTTCGTCACTTTACAACATTACTCCTCCGTTATCTGGCATTGCCCTGGCGTGTTGTAGAGCAGCGGCATCTTGGAGCGCAGGGCACATCTAAATACCAAAACTCTCGTTTGTTTGTTTGTTTGTTTGTTCCTGAACTACAGCCAAAACGGTACATGACAGCTCGACAATTTTGGCCCACCTCACTCACCGTCGTCCCTTTGGTGCTAATGGAAGAAGCTTCATATAAATCAGTGTTATATTTTTTAAGTTATTCACATTTTAAAGTTTATATCTACCTAGGGAAGGAGGGGGAGGGAGGGAGGGAGGGGGGTGGAAGGAGCGGAGGGGGGGGAGAGGGAGTGGGAGGAGTGGGGAAGGGAGGGGGGAGGGAGAGGGGGGATGGGGGGAGGGGATGGGGGTAGGAGGGGAGGGGTGGAGGAGAGGGTACTGCACCAATGCAGGAGAGGTTTGGGCCCAACGGGTCCACTTGGTTTATAACTCCCTAAAACTAGCATCAAGGTGTCAATAACATTTTCGGTACATTAATCCTCATCAGTCAGGATATTGAGTATAGAAGATAGACACAGAGTGCTGGAGTAACTCAGCGGGTCAGGCAGCATCTCTGGAGAACATGGACACAGAGTGCTGGAGTAACTCAGCGGGTCCGGCAGCATCTCTGGAGAACATGGACACAGAGTGCTGGAGTAACTCAGCGGCTCAGGCAGCATCTCTGGAGAACATGGACACAGAGTGCTGGAGTAACTCAGCGGCTCAGGCAGCATCTCTGGAGAACATGGACACAGAGTGCTGGAGTAACTCAGCAGGTCAGGCAGCATCTCTGGAGATGCTTTCGGGTCAGACTTAAACATTCCAACCTAACCAAAACTGAAATGTCACCCATTCCTTCTCTCCAGAGATGCTGCCTGACCCGCTGAATTGCTGTGACATTTGGTATCCATCTTTGGTGTAAACCAGCATCCTAAACATAAAAGTTTGGATGTTCTGTTACATTCGTACAAGATGTTGGTGAGGGCACATTAGATACATAGATACATAGACAATAGGTGCAGGAGGAGGCCATTCGGCCCTTCGAGCCAGCACTGCCATTCAATGTGATCATGGCTGATCATTCTCAATCAGTAACCCGTGCCTGCCTTCTCCCCGTACCCCATGATTCTGCTAGCCCTAAGGGCTCTATCTAACTCTCTCTTGAATACATCCAGTGAATTGGCCTCCACAGCCTTCTGAGGCAGAGAATTCCACAGATTTACAACTCTCTGGGTGAAAAAGCTTTTCCTCATCTCAGTTCTAAATGGCCTACCCCTTATTCTTAAACTGTGGCCCCTGGTTCTGGACTCCCCCAACACCGGGAATATGTTTCCTGCATCTAGCGTGTCCAATCCCTTAACAATTTTAAATGTTTCTATAAGATCCGCTCTCATCCTTCTAAATTCCAGTGAATACAAGCCCAGTCACTCCATTCTTTCATCATATGGCAGTCCCGCCATCCTGGGAATTAACATCGTGAACCTAGGCTGCACTCCCTCAATAGCAAGAATATCCTTCCTCAAATTAGGAGACCAAAACTGCACACAGTACTCCAGGTGCGGTCTCACTAGGGCCCTGTACAACTGCAGAAGGACCTCTTTGCTCCTATAGTCAACTCCTCTTGTTATGAAGGCCAACATTCCATTGGCTTTCTTCACTGCCTGCTGTACCTGCATGCTTCCTTTCAGTGACTGATGTACTAGGACACCCAGGTCTTGTTGCACCTCAACATTTCCTAACCTGACACCATTCAGATAATACTCTGCCTTCCTGTACTTACCACCAAAGTGGATAACCTCACACTTATCCACATTAAACTGCATCTGCCATGCATCCGCCCACTCACACAACCTGTCCAACTCACCCTACAACCTCATAGCATCTTCCTCACAGTTCACACTACCACCCAGCTTTGTATCATCTGCAAATTTGCTAATGGTACATTTAATCCCTTCATCTAAGTCATTGATGTATATTGTAAATAGCTGCGGTCCCAGCACCGAACCTTGCGGTACCCCACTAGTCACTGCCTGCCATTCTGAAAGGGACACGTTAATCCCTACTCCTTGTGGGTGGCATGGTGGCGCAGCGGCAGAGTTGCTGCCTGACTGCATTCAATCCTGGCTGACCTATCCAGCTCTCTCAACCCCATTCTCCTCCCCATAACCCCTGACGCCCTTACTAATCAAGAACCTGTCCATAGACGCCCCTTAAAAACACAGAATGACTTGGCCTCCACAGCCGTCTGTGGCAATGAATCCCACAGATTCACCATTTTGTGCTGGGCACAAAGTGCTGAAGTAACTCTTGGGCAGCGCGGTGGCACAGCGGTAGAGTTGCTGCCTCACAGCGCTAGAAACCTGGGTTCCATCCTGACTGCGGGTGCTGTCTGCACGGAGTTTGTACGTTCTCCCCGTGACCTGCGTGGGTTTTCTCCGGGTGCTCTGGTTTCCTCCCACAGCCCAAACGACCTACTGGTTTGTAGGTTAATTGGCTTCTGTAAATTGTCCCTAGTGTGTGGGATAGTGCGCGTGTACGGGGATCACGGGTTGGCACAGTTTCGGTGGGCCGAAGGGCCTGTTTCCCAGCTGTATCTCCAAACTAAACTCAGCGGGTCAGGCAGCATCTGTGGAGGACATGGATAAGTGATGTTTTAGTTTAGATTAATTTTAGCGATATAGTGTGGAAACAGGCTCTTCGGCCCACCGGGTCGGCGCCGCCCAGCGATCCCCGCACATTAACACTATCCTACACCCACTAGGGAGAATGTTTACATTTACCAAGCCAATTAACCTACAAACCTGCACGTCTTTGGAGTGGGAGGAAACCGGAGATCTCGGAGAAAACCCACGCAGGTCACGGGGAGAACGTACAAACTCCGTGACAAACTGTACAAACTCCGTACAGACAGCACCCTTAGTCGGGATGGAACCCGGGTCTCCGGCGCTGCATTCACTCCAAAGGCGGCAAGTCTACCGCTGCGCCACCGCGACCACCCATTTTGGGCCGGGACCAGTTGTACTTGCGGCAGCTGCATCACTGGGGCCCGTTTGTTGACATCTCGTTCCTTTGTCTGTAGGCCCAGGGAGTTGACGGAGCTGTGTCTAGTGTTGGTGCCGCCATGGAAGGGCAATCGATGGACGATGTGGACACCAACTCCATGGCAGAGTCGCTGGCGGGCGTGGAGACCATGGCCAACTTGGCAGAGTCGCTGGCGGGCGTGGAGACCAACTCCATGGCAGAGTTGCTGGAGGGCTTGGAGACCATGGCCAACTTGGCAGAGTCGCTGGAGGGCGTGGACACCAACTCCATGGCAGAGTCCCTGGAGGGCATGGAGACCTTGGCCAACTTGGCAGAGTCGCTGGAGGGCGTGGACACCAACTCCATGGCAGAGTCGCTGGAGGGCGTGGACACCATTGCCAACTTGGCAGAGTCGCTGGAAGGTAGTATCTCTGCCTCCGATGAGGCCGACCTCCTTCGGGTTGACTTGGCGGATGCCACCGGAGATGGCGCAGCGGACCACGGGTACGACGCCAACCTCGATGCCCACAACGAGGTGGACCTGGGCCCAGCAGGCTCCAGCGAGGACGATGTCTACTTGGACCACAGATACGCCGGCTTCAACGGAGCCACTTTCGATCCCAGTGACGACACGCTGAACAATATCGGTGAGCATGGGTATTGGGTGGGTTGATTGGTCGTGTGGGCAGGTTGAGGTGCTGCCTCTTGGCGCCAGGGGCCCGGGTTCAATCACGACCTCGGGCTCTGTCCGTACGGAGTTTGCACGTTCTCCCCATTGACCGCGTGGGTTTCCTCCGGGTGCTCCAATTTCCTCCCACTTCTCAAAGACGTGCGGGGTTTGTGGGTTGATTGGCCCTCTGTAAAGTGCCCCCAGTGTCTAGGGAGTGGATGTGAAAGTGGGACAACACAGAACTAGTGTGAACAGGTGATCGATGGTCAGCGTGGACCCGATGGGCCGAAGGGCCTGTTTCCGTGCTGTATCTCGAAACTAAATACTAGCTAATCATGACAGTATAAACCATAAGTGGGCTGTGCAACTAAAGACACAGATTATAGGTCAGTGATGTGTGGTGTTCAAGAACCTGATGGTTGCTGGGAAAAATCTGTTCCTGAACCTGGAGGTCACGGTTTTCAGGCTCCTGTACCTTCTCCCCCATGGTAGCAGCGAGATGGGAGTGGCCAGGGTGGTGTGGGTCAGTGAGAGTGTGGCCAGGGTGGTGTGGGTCAGTGAGAGTGTGGCCAGGGTGGTGTGGGTCAGTGAAAGTGTGGCCAGGGTGGTGTGGGTCAGTGAGAGTGTGGCCAGGGTGGTGTGGGTCAGTGAGAGTGTGGCCAGGGTGGTGTGGGTCAGTGAGAGTGTGGCCAGGGTGGTGTGGGTCAGTGAGAGTGTGGCCAGGGTGGTGTGGGTCAGTGAGAGTGTGGCCAGGGTGGTGTGGGTCAGTGAGAGTGTGGCCAGGGTGGTGTGGGTCAGTGAGAGTGTGGCCAGGGTGGTGTGGGTCAGTGAGAGTGTGGCCAGGGTGGTGTGGGTCAGTGAGAGTGTGGCCAGGGTGGTGTGGGTCAGTGAGAGTGTGGTCAGGGTGGTGTGGGTCAGTGAGAGTGTGGCCAGGGTGGTGTGGGTCAGTGAGAGTGTGGCCAGGGGGGTGTGGGTCAGTGAGAGTGTGGCCAGGGTGGTGTGGGTCAGTGAGTGTGTGGCCAGGGTGGTGTGGGTCAGTGAGAGTGTGGCCAGGGGGGTGTGGGTCAGTGAGAGTGTGGCCAGGGTGGTGTGGGTCAGTGAGTGTGTGGCCAGGGTGGTGTGGGTCAGTGAGTGTGTGGCCAGGGTGGTGTGGGTCAGTGAGTGTGTGGCCAGGGGGGTGTGGGTCAGTGAGAGTGTGGCCAGGGGGGTGTGGGTCAGTGAGAGTGTGGCCAGGGGGGTGTGGGTCAGTGAGAGTGTGGCCAGGGGGGTGTGGGTCAGTGAGAGTGTGGCCAGGGGGGTGTGGGTCAGTGAGAGTGTGGCCAGGGGGGTGTGGGTCAGTGAGAGTGTGGCCAGGGGGGTGTGGGTCAGTGAGTGTGTGGCCAGGGGGGTGTGGGTCAGTGAGAGTGTGGCCATGGGGGTGTGGGTCAGTGAGAGTGTGGAGGTCTCTGGCGCTGCATTCGCTGTGAGGCGGCAACTCTACCGCTGCGCCGCCGTGACCGCCCTTCTACCACCAACATCTTGACTGCCCCTCCCCTTTCTGCGTTCCGCAGAGACCGTTCCTTCCGTAACTCCCTGGTCCACTCGTCCCTTCCTACCCAAACCACCCCATCCCCGGGCACTTTCCCCTGCAACCGCAGGAGATGCAACACCTGTCCCTTTACCTCCCCCCTCAACTCCATCCAAGGACCCAAACAGTCTTTCCAGGTGAGACAGAGGTTCACCTGCACCTCCTCCAACCTCATCTATTGCATCCGCTGCTCTAGATGTCAACTTCTCTACATTGGCGAAACCAAACGCTGGCACGACGATCGCTTCGCTCAACATCTTCGCTCAGTCCGCTTTAACCAACCTGATCTCCCGGTGGCTGAGCACTTCAACTCCCCCTCCCACTCCCAGTCTGACCTTTCTGTCATGGGCCTCCTCCAGTGCCATAGTGAGGCCCATCGGAAAATTGGAGGAACAGCACCTCATATTTCGCTTGGGCAGCTTGCAGCCCAGTGGTATGAACATCGATTTCTCCAACTTTAGATAGTTCCTCTGTCCCTCTCTTCCCCTCCTCCTTCCCAGATCTCCCTCTATCTTCCTGTCTCCACCTATATCCTTCCTTTGTCCCGCCCCCTCCCCTGACATCAGTCTGAAGAAGGGTCTCGACCCGAAACGTCACCCATTCCTTCTCTCCTGAGATGCTGCCTGACCCGCTGAGTTACTCCAGCATTTTGTGAATAAATACCTTTGATTTGTACCAGCATCTGCAGTTATTGTCTTACAGTCCCTGGGAAGAGACATCACATCTGCCCATGGACCTCTTGCCACCACAGAGAGCCAGACAGCCGTGCCACCGTGCCACCCACCAGCCATTTAACCATCGTAAACTCGTGAGCAAGATGGTTGACCTGTCCTTTGGTTTTGTTCCATGTTTAGACCCGTGTAGGATGTTCCACTGTGGACGTGGGGAGGTCTGTGAGCTCGATGTGGGGGGGAATCCTCTTTGCCTGTGCCAAGATATTTCAACCTGTCCCACCAACGTCCCAGATCTACAGAACGTGAGTATCTTCTCCCCCTGGGTCAGCCTCTCATGGTCCAGGCTGACCTGCTCCATCTCCATGACCCAGGAAGGGGAAATGCCCAAGGATTGGTTTAGCTTTTGTTGGAAGGAATCATTTCGTTTCGTTTAGTTTGGAGATACAGCGCGGAAACAGGCCCTTCGGCCCACCGGGTCCACGCCGCCCAGCGATCCCCGCACACTAACACTATCCTACACCCACTAGGGACAATCAGCTCCTTAGTTTTTGTGACATTCAAGAGGAATGTAGACAATTTTTACATTTGCCCAGCCAATTAACCTACATACCTGCACGTCTTTGGAGGGTGGGAGGAAACCGAAGATCTCGGAGAAAACCCACACAAGTCACGGGGAGAACGTACAAACTCTGTACAGACAGCACCCGTAGTCGGGATGGAACCCGGGTCTCCGGCGCTGCATTCGCTGTAAGGCGGCAACTCTACCGCTGCGCCACCGTGACCGCCCTAGGCTTGCCTTGTGATTGGTGAGACCAGGGCCCATGTGTTTGACAATTCCCACTCGTGGGAGAGTCTTGAACCAGAGGGCACAGCCTCAAAATAAAAGGACGTATCTTTAGAACGGAGATGAGGGGGAATTTCTTTAGCCAGACGGTGGTGAACTGTGGAATTCATTGCCACAGATGGCTGTGGATTCTTGATTAGTACGGGTGACAAAGGGAAAGCAGGGGAATGGGTTTGAGAGGGAGAGATGGGTCAGCCATGATTAAATGGTGGAGCGGACTCGATGGGCCGAATGGCCTAGTTCTGCTCCACTGCCTCATGGTCTTTATCCATTGGCAAGAAAGTCCAAGATGGTGGGATGCACAGACACGACACATGCGGAGATATGAGATGGGCTGGAACTAATTTCCCTGGAGCACAGGATGCTGAGGAGTGACATAGAAACATAGACAACAGGTGCAGGAGGAGGCCATTCGGCCCTTCGAGCCTGTACGCACCGCCATTCAAATGTGATCATGGCTGATCATCCACAATCAGTAACCCGTGCCTGCCTTCTCCCCATATCCCTTGATTCCACTAGCCCCGAGAGCTCTATCTAACTCTCTTTTAAATCCATCCAGTGAGTTGGCCTCCACTGCCCTCTGTGGCAGAGAATTCCACAAATTCACAACTCTCTGGGTGAAAATGTTTCTTCTCACCTCAGTTTTAAATGGCTGCCCCTTTATTCTAAGACTGTGACCCCTGGTTCTGGACTCCCCCAACATTGGGAACGTTTTTCCTGCATCTAGCTTGTCCAGTCCTTTTATAATTTTATATGTTTCTATAAGATCCCCTCTCATCCTTCTAAACTCCAGTGAATACAAGCCCAGACCTTCCAATCTTTCCTCGTATGACAGTCCCGCCATCCCAGGGATCATTCTCGTGAACCTACGCCACACTGCCTCAATTACAAGGATGTCCTTCCTCAAATTAGGAGACCAAAACTGTACACAATATTCCAGATGTGGTCTTACCAGGGCCCTGTACAACTGCAGAAGAACCTCTTTACTCCTATACTGAAATCCTCTCTTTATGAAGGCCAACATGCCATTAGCTTTCTTCACTGCCTGCTGTACCTGCACGCCAACTTTCAGTGACTAGTGTACAAGGACACCCAGATTTCATCCCACACTCCAAAGACGTGCAGGTTTGTAGGTTGATTGGCTGGGTAAATGTAAAAATTGTCCCTGGTGGGTGCAGGATAGTGTTAATGTGCGGGGATCGCTGGTCGGCGCGGACCCGGTGGGCCGAAAGGGCCTGTTTCCGCGCTGTATCTCTAAACTAAACTAAAGACTAAACCAAATGCACTAGCGTGTTCCCCTGCAATAGTGGGTACAAGTGAGACACGGTCAGTGGTCGAGACTTGCACTGTCTTCATGGTTTTGAACTTGGCTGCTGGACCATCTCACCGTCTTGCCTCTAATTCAAGAGGGAGCTAGATAGAGCTCTTAAGGATAGCAGAGTCAGGGGGTATGGGGAGAAGGCAGGAACGGGGTACTGATTGAGAATGATCAGCCATGATCACATTGAATGGCGGTGCTGGCTCGAAGGGCCGAATGGCCTCCTCCTGCACCTATTGTCTATAATTGTTGATCGCTTCCTGTTCCAGGTCTGTAGCACCAACAACGAGACTTATGAAAACCACTGCCAGTTTTATGCCTCCAAATGTGCGCTTGAAAGCACGACGGCACACAGGATTCACCTGGACTACGTAGGACCCTGCAAACGTAAGCACTTGCCTTCGGCCGAGAATGTCGGATTCCAGGGGCGGCAGAGTGGAGCAGTGGGTAGTGCCACTGCCTCGGCATTCCAAAGTCCCGGCTTCCATCCTGACCCCTGCGGAGTTTGCACGTTCTCCCCGTGACCCGCCTGGGTTCCCTCGGGGCGCTCCGCGGAGATCCCTCCCACGTCCCGAAGACTTGCGGGTTTGTGGGTTTGTGTCAGGTGCAGGGAGTGGATGGGAAAGTGGGGATAACATAGACCTAGTGTGATCGGGTGATCGACGGTCTGTGTGATAGTCGTTCCAAGTGGACACGCCGGATATGAGGAATAACTTTTTCAGTCAGAGAGTTGTGAATCTGTGGAATTCTCTGCCTCAGAAGGCAGTGGAGGCCAATACCCTGAATGCATTCAAGAGAGAGCTAGATAGAGCTCTTAAGGATAGTGGAGTCAGGGGGTACGGGGAGAAGGCAGGAACGGGGTACTGATTGAGAATGATCAGCCATGATCACATTGAATGGGGGTGCGTACAGGCTCGAAGGGCCGAATGGCCTCCTCCTGCACCTATTGTCTATTGTCTATTGCATGTTTCCTTCCCAGAACATCGGCGACATGTTATACGAATGCAGAGTCTTCAAGCATGGAGCACGGCTACAAACACCCAGCCAAGGCCTGGGTTGAGTGGATGTGGAGAGGATGTTTCCACCTGTGGGAGAGTCTAGGACCAGAGGGCACAGCCTCAGAATAAAAGGTTGTACCTTTAGAAAGGAGATGAGGAGGAATTTCTTCAGCCAGAGGGTGTTGAATCTGGAATTCATTGCCACAGACGGCTGTGGAGGCCAAGTGATTCGGTATTTTTATGGCAGAGATTGACATATTTTTGATGACAATAGACTATAGGTACAGGAGGAGGCCATTCGGCCCTTCGCCGAATGGCCTCCTCCTGAATGTGATCTTGGCTGATCATCCTCAATCAGTACCCTGTTCCTGCCTTCTCCCCATACCCCCTGACTCCGCTAGCATTAAGAGCTCTATCCAACTCTCTCTTGAAAGCATCCAGAGAATCGGCCTCCACTGCCTTCTGAGGCAGAGAATTCCACAGATCCACAACTCTCTGGGTGAAAATGTTTTTCCTCATCTCCGTTCTAAATGGCCTACCCCTTATTCTTAAACTGTGGCCCGTTAGTGCGGGTGTCGGGGGTTATGGGGAGAAGGCAGGAGAATGGGGTTTGGAGGGGGAGATAGACCAGCCATGTTCGAATGGCGGAGTGGACTCAATGGGCATTGATTGAATGGCGTAGACTCGATGGGCCATGATTGAATGGCAGAGTGGACTCGATGGGCATTGATTGCAGAGTAGACTCGATGGGACGCGTGGCGTAATTCTGCTCCTGTGACCTGTGGGCTCGGGGTGCTGGGCACGTTGCTCCCTGCAGCGGTGGGAACAGCAGTAACAGGCGTGCTCTGGTCCCACACAGATATGGCTCCGTGCCTGGACACCCAGCTGGACGAGTTCCCGCTGCGCCTGCGAGACTGGCTGAAGACCATCTTGGTGCAGATGTACGAGCAGGACCGGCAGTCTCCCGGCATCCTTTCCCCGGCAGAGCGAGCGACGGTAAGGTTCGCGTTGTGGGGGGGGGGACACACAGGGACGTGGCACGCCTGCACGCGGCACACAATCCAACTCCGGGTCATTGTCTTTACACTTTACAGATACAGCACGCAAACGGAGCCCTTCGGCCCACTGCGTCCGTGCTGACCGCCATCACCCCGTACACTAGCACTATCCTACACACCAGGGACAATTTACAATTAATCCACACACCTGCACGTCATTGTGGTGTGGGAGGAAACCGGAGCACCCGGAGAAAACCCACGCGGTCAGAGGGAGAACTTGCAAACTCCACACAGACAGCACCCGTGGTCAGGATTGGACCCGGGTCTCTGGCGCTGTGAGGCAGCAACTCTACCACTGCGCCACCATGTCCATGTTCTGCAGAGATGCTGCCTGACCCACTGAGTTACTCCAGCACTCTGTGTCCATGTTCTCCAGAGATGCTGACTGACCCGCTGAGTTACTCCAGCACTCTGTGTCCATGTTCTCCAGAGATGCTGACTGACCCGCTGAGTTACTCCAGCACTCTGTGTCTATTCATTATTTAGACTGCTAGATCTTTGTGATTTATCCATTACGGCAGCAACAAGTGTGCTGTAATATTTCCAGGGGGGGGGGGAGGGAGGGGGGTGGGAGGGAGGTAGAGGGGTGAGGTGGGTCCAGGTGGGCTCTTCACCTGAATATCCCCTTTCTTTTAAATTTGATTCATTGTCACCTGTACCGAGGCACAGTGAAAAGACTCTGGGCCGAATGGCCTCATTCCGCTCCCATGACCTCCCAACACCTCTCAATGGTGTTGGAGGCTGGATCATTGGATATATTTATGACATGTATTTGAAAAATGAGAGGAATCGAGGGCGATTGGGGATGTGCAACGGGAGAGGAGCTGGGGCCAGTACAGACCAGGCGCGAGGGGCCGAGTGGCCTGCTGCTGCAATTATCTCCAGAGTTGTGGACGCAGCCCAGACCATCACACAAACCAACCTCCCTCCCATTGACTCCATCTACACCTCACACTCCCTCGGCAAGGCCAGCAGCACAATCAAGGACCAGTCTCACCCCGGCCACTCCCTCTTCTCCCCTCTCCCATCGGGCAAGAGGTACAGAAGTGTGGAAACGCACACCTCCAGATTCAGGGACAGTTTCTTCCCAGCTGTTATCAGGCAACTGAACCATCCTACCACCAACTAGAGAGCGGTCCTGACCTCCCATCTACCTCTTTGGAGACCCTCGGACTATCCTTGATCGGACTTTACTGGCTTTACCTTGCACCAAACGTTATTCCCTTATCATGTATCTGTACACTGTAAATGGCTCGATTGTAATCATGTTATAGAGCCATAGAGTGATACAGTGTTGAAACAGGCCCTTCGGCCCAACTCACCCACACCGGCCAACAATGTCCCAGCTACACTAGTCCCACCTGCCTGCGTTTGATCCATATCCCACCAAACCTGTCATATTCATGTACCTGTCCACTTGTTTCTTAAACGATGGGATAGTCCCAGCCTCAACTACCGCCTCTGGCAGCTTGTTCCATACACCCACCACCCTCTGTGTGAAAAAGGTACCCCTGGGATTCCTATTAAATCTTTTCCTCTCCACCTTGAACCTATGTCCTCTGGTCCTTGATTCCCCTACTCTGGGTAAAAGACTCTGAATGGCGGTGCTGGCTCAATAGACAATAGACAATAGGTGCAGGAGGAGGCCATTCGGCCCTTCAAGCCAGCACCGCCATTCAATGTGATCATGGCTGATCATTCTCAATCAGTACCCCGTTCCTGCCTTCTCCCCATACCCCCTGACTCCGCTATCCTTAAGAGCTCTATCTAGCTCTCTCTTGAATGCATTCAGAGCATTGGCCTCCACTGCCTTCTGAGGCAGAGAATTCCACAGATTCACAACTCTCTGACTGAAAAAGTTTTTCCTCATCTCAGTTCTAAATGGCCTACCCATTATTCTTAAACTGTGGCCCCTGGTTCTGGACTTCCCCAACATTGGGAACATGTTTCCTGCCTCTAACGTGTCCAACCCCTTAATAATCTTATACGTTTCGATAAGATCCCCTCTCATCCTTCTAAATTCCAGTGTGTACAAGCCCACTCGCTCCAGTCTTTCAACGTATGACAGTCCCGCCATTCCGGGAATTAACCTAGTAAACCTACGCTGCACGCCCTCAATAGCAAGAATATCCTTCCTCAAATTTGGAGACCAGAACTGCACACAGTACTCCAGGTGCGGTCTCACCAGGGCCCTGTACAACTGCACACAGTACTCCAGGTGCGGTCTCACTAGGGCCCTGTACAACTGCACACAGTACTCCAGGTGCGGTCTCTTGTCTATTGTCTATTGTCTATTGTCTGTGCTTGTGTTGCAGATGAAGAGGCTGTACAATGAGCAGCATCTCCTCCCTCCTGGTGCCCACTCTCCACAGATGCTGCTCGACGACTTCACCCACAACTACCACCACTTCACCTACCCTGTGCACTGGCAGTTCCACCAGCTGGACCGGCACCCCGTGGACGGGTAAGGGGCGCTCCGCCCGTACGGCACGGGAACAGGCCATTCGGCCCCCTGGCCCATCCGCACGCTCGCCCCGATCCTAGCCCTCGCCTTACTGCACTGACTGCAGCCAATTAACTCACTGGCGTGGGGGGGAAACGGGAGCACCTGGTTGGAGGTGGGGGTGGGGTGGGGGGGACCCACGCGGTCACGGGGAGAAAGTGCAAACTCCACAGACAGCTCCCGAGGACTGGGTCGCTGGAGGCACATTCCCTCCCCTGAAGTGGCTCTCTACTCGTTTTGATTCCCCGGGCGATTCGGTGGCGCAGTGGTAGAGTTGCTGCCTCACAGCGCCATGGACCCGTGTTCCATCCCGACTACGGGTGCTGTCTGTACGGAGTTTGCACATTCTCCCCATGACCACGTGGGCTGTCTCTGGGTGCTCTGGTTTCCTCCCGCACCCGGTCAAATGGCGAGCGTACAAACTCCGCACAGACAGCGACCGCACGCAGGATGGAACCCGGGTCTCTGCCGCCTGTAAGGCAACAAGGATTGAGACCTTAAATAGGAGGCCACCATCGACTCCACAGTCAAAAAGGCCCAACAGAGGATGTACTTCCTGCGGCAACTGAAGAAACACAATCTGCCACAGGCAATGATGGTCCAATTCTATACTGCTATCATTGAGTCCGTCCTCACCTTCTCCATCATGGTCTGGTTTGGCTCGGCCACCAAGCACCACATCCGGAGGCTGCAACGGATCGTTTGCACAGCTGAGAAGGTTGTTGGCTGCAACCTTCCCCCCATTGACGAACTGTACACTGCAAGGGCCAGGAAGTGAGCGGGCAAGATCATCTCTGACCTCTCTCACCCTGACCACAAACTCTTTGAAGCACTTCCCTCTGGAAGGCGACTCCGGACTGTCAAAGCAGCCACAGCCAGACATAAAAACAGCTTTTATCCACGAGCATTAGCTCTACTTAACAACCAGAGCCTGTAGTCTCTTTTTGGTCTGGTTTATTTCACTCACATGTTTAAACTATAATGTTGTATTCGTAATGTTTGAATGTTTTGTGCTTTATTCTTGTTTGCTGTACGTTCGTGTTGTTACTTGCGAGCGGAGCACCAAGGCACATTCCTTGTGTGTGAACATACTTGGCCAATAAACGTATCCAATTCATTGCAACTCTACTGCTGTGCTGCCACTGATGTCAAAACCTGCCTCGCTGCTTCTGATGCTCTCGATTTCCTTGCAGTTACCTGACGCACTCTGAGCTAGCCCCGTTACGCGAGCCTGGAATTCCTTTGGAACACTGCGCGACCCGGTTTTTCACGGCCTGTGATACCAGCGGCGATGCGCACGTCTCCCTCCGAGAATGGGCCAAGTGCTTCGGCCTCAGAGAAGGTGAGACACTGACAGGATCACAGTGATACAGTGTGGGAACAGGCCCTTCGGCCCAACTAGTCCACACCGGCCAACATGTTCCGGCTACACTAGTCCCACCTGTCCATATCCCTCCAAACCTGTCCTATCCATGTACCTGTCTAACTGTTTCTTAACCATTGTTATAGTCCCAGTCTCAACTACCTCCCCTGGCAGCTTGTTCCATACACCCACCACCCTCTGTGTGAAAACGTTACCCCTCGGATTCCTATTAAATCTTTTCCCCTTCACCTTGAACCTATGTCCTCTGGTCCTCGATTCCCCTACTCTGGGTAAAGGACTCTGTGCATCTACCCGATCTATTCCTCTCATGATTTTGTACACCTCTATAAGATCTCTCTCAGAGGTTCACCCCACCGGCCTCCAATACATCATGCTAGGGAAGACCCAAAGTTAGAAAGAGTACAGGGAAGATATACGAGGATACTGCCAGGACTCGAGGGCCTGAGCTACAGGGAGAGGTTGGGCAGGCTAGGACTTCATTCCTTGGAGCGCAGGAGGTTAAGGGGTGATCTTAAAAAGGTGCATAAATCGTGTGGAGAATTGATCGGGTGAATACATGCTCTTTTACCCGGGTGGGGGAATCACGGTGGCGCGGCGGTAGAGTTGCTGCCTTACAGCGAATGCAGCGCCGGAGACTCAGGTTCGATCCCGACTACGGGCGCCGTCTGTACGGAGTTTGTACGTTCTCCCCGTGTCCTGCGTGGGTTTTCTCCGAGATCTTCGGTTTCCTCCCACACTCCAAAGACGTGCAGGTTTGTAGGTTAATTGGCTGGGCAAATGTAAAAATTGTCCCTAGTGGGTGTAGGATGGTGTTAGTGTGCGGGGATCGCTGGGCGGCGTCCAAGAAGGGTCTCGGCCCGAAACGTCACCCATTCCTTCTCTCCCGAGATGCTGCCTGAGCCGCTGAGTTACTCCAGCATTTTGTGTCTACCTAAGGTTTAGAGGGATATATATGGGCTAAATGGGATTAGCTTAGATGGGGTGACCTGGTCAGCATAGGCTAGATGGGCAGAAAGGCCTGTTTCTGTGCTGTACGACACTAATTTCCTCCTCAATATTGATTTTGTTTTTCTGCTTACAGAGGACATTGACGCCAATTACATCTTCTAACACGTCCACTGGAGGTGTGGACCTCAACACTGATCTCATTTGAAGTCCATGATCAGTCACGATATGGCAGCTGGACTCTCCACCAGCACAAGGAATGTTATGGGGAAAAAACTTTCATCTGCTTTGAATATTTTATTTGGGGTTACCTTTTGCTGGTTGGTGTTGTGTGGAAAGCTACAAAATGCTGAAACGTCCCTCATTAGAGCCCTGCTCTGCTATTGATTATAACCCCTCTAGTTTCCCCCCAGCTACCTGCTCCCAACCCATCTCCAAGGACACCACCACCCCTTCCACTCAGTTTCCCTGTCTCCACTACACTTGTTCTTAAGATGGAGTGGACCGTGAAAGGCCTGGATGGAGTGGATATGGAGAGGATGTTTCCACTAGTGGGAGAGTCCTGGATCAGAGGGCACAGAAGTAAAAGGACATAGCGTTTAGAAAGATGAGGAGGAATTTTGTTAAGTCAGAGGGTGGTGAATCTATGGAATTCATTGCCACAGACGGCCAAGTCAAAGGATATTTTTATGGCGTAGAGTGATAGATGCTTGTTCAGTACAGGTGTCTGGGTTCCGGGGAGAAGGCAGGAGAATGGGGTTGAGAGGGAGAGAGAGAGCAGCCATGATTGAATGGTGGAGTGGACTTGATGGGCCGAATGGCCTAATTCATGATTAGTACAGGTATCTGGGTTACAGGGAGAAGGCAGGAGAATGGAGTTGAGAGAGAGATAGATCAGCCATGATTGAGTGGCGGAGTAGACTTGATGGGCCGAATGGCCTCATTCTGTTCCCATAACTTATGAACTTTCCCCTCCAGGAGTGGAATGATGGCACAGCGGCAGAGTTGCTGCCTCACAGCGCCAGAGACCTGGGTTCAATCCTTACTCCGGGTGCTGTCTGCATGGAGTTTGTATGTTCTCCCTGTGACCACGTGGGTTTTCTCCAGGTGCTCCGGTTTCCTCAATTCCAAAAACGTCCAGGTTTGTGGGTTAATTGGCTTGGGTTAAATTGTCCCTAGTGTGTGGGATAGTGCTTGTCGGAATGGACTCAGTGGGCCGAAGGGCCCGTTTCCACGCTGCATCTCTGAAGTCTAAAGACGTCTGAGATGCCCTCTTTCTTCTGTAAACAGGACTCCGATGGACCCCTCGCGCACGTCCCCACTTCTTGCCCTTCTGTCCTCCATCATCTCCTCTCCACTCTTTTCAGCCCAAATGAAGCTATTGACACTAAACATCCATTTCCCTCCCACAGTTGCTGCCTGTCCCGCTGAGTTCCTCCAGCACCTTAGACAATAGACAATAGGTGCAGGAGGTGGCTATTCGGCCTTTCGAGCCAGCACCGCCATTCAATGTGATCATGGCTGATCATTCTCAATCAGTACCCCGTTCCTGCCTTCTCCCCATACCTTGGCCTTTGCTCCAGATTCCAGTGTATGCCGTCTCTTGTATTTCTACTTTGCCACCTACTCATTTCTAATAAAACATTTGCGGAAACATCTCTTAGCAGCGTTTTAATTGGACGGTAAAAGTACAAGATTTGCGGTGATCTTGAGTGGTTCCTCGTGTTAAAAGGATGTATGGGTCAGAAACCTCGCTCACAGTCACCAGCCAACACCAGCCCATGATACTCAACATCTTGATGCCCCGGGATGGTCTTGGCTGGATTAGCCATCGTTATCTTGTGGCTCCCGTTCACTCACTCGTGCCACAGGGGCTCTAGTCCAGGCTACAAAAATCACACAAACAAAATATATCATCAGCACTCAACGTGAATTTTGAAGGAAAGATCTTGTTTGATCAACAATTGAAACTTGAAAGGGATCAGAAAAGATTTACGAGGATGTTGCCAGGGTGTGAGCTACAGGGAGAGGTTGAGCAGGCTGGGTCTCTATTCCATGGAGCGCAGGAGGATGAGGGGAGATCTCATAGAGGTATACAAAATCATGAGAGGAATAGATCGGGTAGATGCACAGAGTCTTTTACCCAGAGTAGGGGAAATCGAGGACCAGAGGACATGGGTTCAAGGTGAAGGGGGAAAAGATTTAATAGGGATCCGAGGGGTAACTTTTTCACACAGAGGGTGTATGGAACAAGCTGCCAGAGGAGGTAGCTGAGGCTGGGACTATCCCATCATTTAAGAAACAGTTGGACAGGTACATGGATAGGACATGTTTGGAGGGTTTTGGACCAAGTGCAGGCAAGTGGGACTAGTGTAGCTGGTGATATTGTTGGCCGGTGTGGGCAAGTTGGGCCGAGGGGCCTGTTTCCACACTGTATGATTCTATGAAGAATGAACAGAGACTGAACAAGCATAGCATAATGCAAATGTATATTTAAATTTCCAACGGTGTTTAATGTTGCTGGGTATGAACCAAAAAAGAAGACATTCTTAATGCAGTGTTACAAGTACATTAGATACAACACAACAAATAAATATACAATAAATTATCAGTCTGGATTGTGTGAAACTCAACCTTCTGAAGGGCAAGATAATTATCCTAGATCAAGTCTTTCCGCTGACTGGATAGTACACAATAAAAAATGCTTATCAGTGTATCGCAGTGCACGTGACACTAAACTAAACTACACTAATGAACAGATGAGGGGTTGACCCTGCCATGGGTAGATTGTCATTGTTGGAACGCATGAAGGGAAGATTTACGAGGATGTTGTAAGGACGGGAGGGCCTGTGCTATAAGGACATGTTGGGCAGGCTAGGACTTTAATCCTTGAAGCACAGGAGGCTGAAGGGTGATCTTATAGAATCATGAAGGAAATGGATAGGGTGAATGTACAGTCTTTTACCCAGGTCAGGAGATTCAAAACCTAGACGTAGGTTTAGGGTGAGAGAGGGACAACGTTTTCAATCAGAGGGAGGTGGGTGTACGGGATGAACACAGGGATGGACTCAAAATGCTGGAGTGACTCAGCAGGTCAGGCAGCATCTCGGGAGAGAAGGAATGGGTGACGTTTCGGGTCGAGACCCGTCTTCAGACTGATGTCAGGGGAGGGGGCGGAACAAAGATAGGATGTAGTCGGAGACAGGAAGACTGGTGGGAGAGCTGGGAAGGGGGAAGGGGATAGTGGGAAAGCAAGGGCTGTCTGAACTTAAAGATGTCAACGTTCATACCGCTGGGGTGCAAACTACCCAAGCGAAACATGAGGTGCTGTTCCTCCAGTTTGCGCTGGGCCTCACTCTGACAATGGAGGAGGCAGTCGTACACATGAACATAGGGATAATGGGATTAGCTTAGAAGGGGCACCTTGATCAGCTTGGACAAGTTGGACTGAAGGGCCTGTTTCCATGCTGTGCGACTCTGAGGAGATGCCTATAGGTAGAAATAGGGGAGGCACAGTGGCGCAGTGGTAGAGACCTGGGTTCGATCCTGACTATGGGTGCTGTGTGGATGTTCTCCCTGTAACTGCGGGGGTTTCCTCCGGGCGCTCCATTTTCCTCCCACACCACCAAAACATACAGGTTTATAGGCTAATTAGCTTTGGTAAAAGTGTGTAGAATAGGGTTAGAGTACGGGGTGATCGCGTGGACTAGGTGGGCCGAAGGGCCTGCTTCTACGCTGTATCTCTAAAGTCTGAAAGACAATAGACAATAGGTGCAGGAGGAGGCCATTTGGCCCTTCGAGCCAGCACCACCAATCAATGTGATCATGGCCGATCATTCTCAATCAGTACCCCGTTCCTGCCTTCTCCCCATACCCCCTGATTCTGCTATCCTTAAGAGACTGAAAGTAAAGCACAATAAGTGGTTTATAAAAAGTGGGCGGTTTTGCAAATAGTTAAGATGGATGTGAAAAATTGCAGCAGGATCTGGATCGGTTGGTCGAGGAATGGTTGATGGAATTTAATGCAGAGAAATGTGAGGTGTTGCATTTTGGAAAATCTAACATGGACAGGACCTACACAGTGAAAGTCAGGGCTCTGGGGTGTGTTGTAGAGCAGAGGGAGCTCGGAGTGCAGGTGCATGGTTCCTTGAAGATCAAGTCACTGGTTGATAAGGTGGTCAAAAAGGCTTTTGGTACATTGGCCTGCATCAGTCTGCATCATACATTGCATCATACATTGGCCTGCATCAGTCTGCATCATACATTGCATCATACATTGGCCTGCATCAGTCTGCATCATACATTGCATCATACATTGGCCTGCATCAGTCTGCATCATACATTGCATCATACATTGGCCTGCATCAGTCTGCATCATACATTGCATCATACATTGGCCTGCATCAGTCAGAATATTGAATATAGAAAGTAACTGCAGGCGCTGGTTTAAACTGTAGGCACCAAATAGTTTTTCAGAAGGGTCTCGACGTGAAACGTCACCCATTCCTTCTACCCAGAGATGCTGCCTGCCCCGCTGAGTTACTCCAGAATTTTGTGTCTATTGAGTATAGACGTTGGGAGGTCATGTTGCACTTGTATAAGACGTGGGTGAGACCGCATTTAGAGTATTGTGTTCAGTTCTGGGCACCATGTTATAGGAAAGATGTTGTCAGGCTGGAATGGGTGCAGAGAACATTTACGAGGATGTTGCCAGGACTAGAGGGTCCGATATTACTTGGAAAATGAACTTCATGGGTTGAAGCAGTACGGTTGCTGGCGATATCAGTATAAACATTAGATTTGGATATATTAGCACATACATCAGTGGATCAGGGAATGTCAGTAGGCAGATCAATAGACACAGATATATCGGTACACACATCATTAGATCTGGATAGAGTAAGGCACAAAATGTTGGAGTAACTCAGCAGGACAGGCAGCATCTCTGGAGAGAAGGAATGGGTGACGTTTCGGGTCGAGACCCTTCTTGGACTCCTTCTTTACACCTTTTAATTGCCAACTGTCGGCGGGACATCAACGGCCTCAACTTTTCCACTCCCCTTTCTTACTCTAACCTAGCAGAGATGCTGCCTGTCCTGCTGAGTTACTCCAGCATTTTGTGTCTTGTCTTCGATTTAAGCCAGCATCTGCAGTTCTTTCGCACACATTAGATCGAGAGTCATGGACTATCTCCGACACCTCTCTCCCCTTTTCTGATCTCCTATCTCCATGACAGGGGGCAAACTATTGACTGATGTTGACTACAGACCGTTTTGAGTCCGTTACCTGGACTCCACCCCCTCCCACCCTACTTTTTGCCCCCCATTCTCAATCCCCTCCATCTCATCTTCTTTCCATTCTACACCACCCGAGATGTTCTCCCTCTCCTGTGTCCCTTGGTTCTGCTCTCATCCCCCCCCCCCCCCCCCCCTCCTTCAATAAGCAAGGATAGAGGTCCCTTGCTCCTCAGCCTTCGGCCCACCAGGCTCCACATCCGACACACCAATCTCTGGCATTTCCGCCACCTCCAATGTTATCCCACCGCTGGTCACATCTTCCCACCCCACCCTTTTCCACCTTCTGCAGAGACTGTTGCCTCCGCAACTCCTTGGTTTACCCGCCCCCTTCCCAGGTACTTTCCCCTGCAACCGCAGGGGATGCAGCACCTGTCCCTATAACCTTCTCCCTTGCCTCCCTCCATCCAGAGACCCCAGGCAAATGATACATGGACTACATCAAAAAAACCTGGCCGTTGGTGAAAACACAAATAGAAAACGAGTCCATGGTAGCGCAGGGAGTAGTCCACGATACTCAGTTGCCGAGGTAGGATTAGGGTTGTGTGGATCTGTTCAAGAGCCTGGTGGTTGTAGGATAGTAGCTGTTCCTGAACCTGGGGGTGTGGGACCTCAGGCCCGACGGTAGCAGTGAGGAGGGCACTGCCCGGATGGTGGGGATCCTTGATGACCGATGCCACCTTCTTGGGGCAGCGCCTGGTGTAGATGCTCTCGATGGTGGGGAGGGCCGTGCCCGTGATGGACCAGTGATAGCTGAGTCCATCATTCTCCACATCCTCTTGTGTTCCTGTATGTTGGAGCCAGTCAGGACACTTTCCACAGTGCGTGTATAAAAGTTTGTTAGAGCATGACCAATCTGTTTAAAGGTCTAAGAAAGTAGAGGTGCTGCCATTCCGTTTCTGTGCTGGAACTAGGACAGGTCATCATAGATGTTAAGGTCCAGAAACGTGAAGCTGCTAACTCTCTCCAGATACATCCACAAAGAACTCCAGTACACGAGGCAAACATCAATTCTCATTCATAAGCCCTCACAGTATATGGACCACAGAGCCTGTATTTTTAGTGTGCAGTTGTCGTTTGGAACATACTGTCGACAGATGCGGTCTTCAAGAGGGCGGCACAGCAGTAGAGTTGCTGCCTTACAGCGCAAGAAACCCGGGTTCGATCCTGACTACGGCTGCCGTCTGTACTGAGTTTGTACGTTCTCCCTGTGACTGCGTAGGTTTTCTCTGGGTGCTCTGGTTTCCCCCCACCCCCAAAGATGTGCGGGTTTGTAGGTTAATTGGCTTCTGTAAATGATAAACCGTCCCTCGTGTGTTTGATAGTGGTAGTCTACGGGATGATCGCCGGGCCGAAGGGCCGGTTTTGGTGCTGTATCTCCAAAGTCAAAAGAGGGGGCTGGATAAATACATTGGTGGAGAAGAGGCTGAGGAACTGGTAAGTGTGGAATCAGTGGTCCAAATGGCTGCATCCATCTGCTGGAAACATTTGGCGATTCTTAGAAGCCTGTTTATGCCTTACCTGGGCGAATTGGTCAATAGATCCGAGTTTCCTCTTCTGCTTATTCCTTAACTAGTAGGATCACGTCCATTGCCCTCCAATCCGCGCAAAGTTACAGAACTTTGGAAGCTATCCAGAGCACTCACTGCCTCCGAAGCCACCTCATGATACTGATCATCTATGCGGATGATACATGGGCCTCCTGTACATCAGTGAGGCCAAGCAACAGACTCGGCCACCGTTTCGCTGAACACAGACAGGATCTTCTGGTCGCCAAGCATTTCAACTCCCCTTCCCATTCCCACACCGACCTTTCTGTCCTGGGTCTCCTCCATTGCCAGAATGAGGCCACACACAAACTGGAGAAACAGCACCTCGTTTATCACTTGGGCAGCTTACAACCCAGTGGTATGAATGTGGAATTCTCAAATTTAGGCAACTGCTATAAACACTCCCCTCCCCCTCCCTCCATTAAAAGTTGATGAACCAGCTCCAGGGTACACAATGATGTATTCAGCATGGGATCGCACCCTCTCCAGCCAACAACCACCCTGCTTGATGTCATCTGTTGTCGGCCTTGGTTTGTCTGATCTTTTCCTGCTTTCAGTTCTCCTCCCCCCCCCCCCTACAATCAGTCTGAAGAAGGGTCCCAACCAAAACCATAACCTATCCATGTTCTCCAGAGATGCTGCCTGACCCGCTGAGTTACTCCAGCACTCTGTGTCCATGTTCTCCAGAGATGCTGCCTGACCCGCTGAGTTACTCCAGCACTCTGTGTCCATGTTCTCCAGAGATGCTGCCTGACCCGCTGAGTTACTCCAGCACTCTGTGTCCATGTTCTCCAGAGATGCTGCCTGACCCGCTGAGTTGCTCCATTGTTCAGTGTCGATTCAGGATATATGGACTGCTAGATCTTTGTGATTTATCACTTCCCATCAGCAACAAGTGGTCCAGCTGGTAATATTCCCAGTCTAACCAATCTCTCCCGAAACTCGAACCCGTAAGCCCAAATAACATCCTGGTGAATCTCTTCTGCACCTTTTCCAAATTAATGACATCCTTTATTTAGAATGAAAATCTTGTTTTCGATAAAATGAAACTTTCTTTGTCAAAAGTGACATTTGGTCATATTACGGATGCTCTTTCTTTTTGAAATTAACTCTCTCATTGCGCAATGTATTTCTCCCAGTACTGCACACTGCAAGTCTGTTTTATATAATCTCTTGTGTGGCACGGTGGCGCAGCGGTAGAGTTACTGCCTTACAGCGAATGCAGCGCCGGAGACCCGGGTTCCATCCCGACTACGGGTGCTGTCTGTGTGGAGTTTGTACGTTCTCCCCGTGACCTGCGTGGGTTTTCTCCGAGATCTTCAGATCCCTCCCACACTCCAAAGACGTGCAGGTTTGTAGGTTAATAATTGGCTTGGTAAATGTAAAAATTGTCCCTAGTGGTTGTAGGATAGTGTTAGTGTGCGGGGATCGCTGGTCGGCGCGGACCCGGTGGGCCGAAGGGCCTGTTTCGGCACTGTATCTCTAAACTAAAAAAACAACTCAAAGGCCTTCTGCAGGTCCAGCACCCAGCACGTTCCGTGGTTTATCGTTTGGAAATTGCAACAAGTACCAGATTAAAGTTACTCTTCAGCAGCAGCAAGCGCTCATCATTGTAAACCTACAATATTGTGCATTGCAAGTGAATCTTGACGTTTGCCATGAAACACAGCATTAAAATTGAGAGACTATCTCCTGCATCTCATAACATTGTCTGCCACGTGTGCTTTGTACATACTGAAACATCCAAAAGTAATTCCATGGATTGATATCAATCCGTCAAAAGAATTCTGTAAATGGATTTAAAATGTGGAATCGGCAGGTAGCTTCGACCAATTCAAGACTTAAGAACCGGAAGAGGAGAATCGAGACACTGCAGATGCTGGAACCCTATGCAAAAAAACAAAATGTTGGAGAAACTCTGGGTCAGGTAGCATCTGCAGAGGGAATGGACAGACAACGTTTCAGGTTGGGACCCTGCTTCAGACTGATGAAGCAGGGGGGAAAAGTTGGGAAGAGTCGGGGGGGGGGGGGGGGGGGGAGGAAGAGGAGTGATAAGTGGATACAGGTGAAGGGGGGTAATTGGCAGATGGGTGGAGTAAGTGATAAAAGGCTGGACGTGAAAGGGAGATAAAATGGGGTCAGAAAAGGAGAGAAGAGGAGTGGTGAAATGTAAAGCTGGAGGAAGGGATATGGGTGGGAGGGGATGGGGGATAAAAGGGAACCGGATGACTAGATGTGACGATTTGAAGATGAGCATTTGAAGGTTCAGTTTAGTTTATTGTCACGTGTACCGAGGTACAGTGAAAAGCTTTTGTTACGTGCCAACCAGTCAGCAGAAAGACAATACATGATTACAATCGAGCCGTCCACAGTGTACAGATACTTGATAAAGGGAATAACGTTTAGTGCAAGATAGAGTCCAGTAAAGTCCGATTGAAGATAGTCCGAGGGTCTCCAATGAGGTAGATGGGAGGTCAGGACAGCTCCCTGGTTGTTGGTAGGAGGGCTCAGTTGCCTGGTATAAAGTGTGGAAAGGAGCAGGGTGACCAAGGTGGTGGGAGATGGTAGGAGATGTGTGTGCACCTGATAAGGGGGATGGGGGTCGTAGGGGGGAGTTATCACTTGAAAGTGAAGAACTCAATGCTCTTATCGTTGGAGTGTAAGCTACCCAAGGTGATGTTCCGCCTGGCGTGTGTGGACTTTGACAATGGACAAAAATATCAGACACAAACGACTGATTGTGAGCAGTTTGGGGCCCCATATTTGGGAAAGCTGGTGTGGGCGTCGGAGGGTCCAGAGGAGGTTTACAAGAATGATCACGGGGATGATTGGGTTAACGTACGCTGAGCGTTTGAAGGCACTGGGCCTGCAGTGGCGAGAGTTTTGATGGATGAGGGGGGTACCTAATTGAAACTCACCAAATAGTGAAAGGCCTGGATAGAGTGGATGTTTCCACTAGTGGGAGAGTTTAGGACCGGAGGGCACAGCCTCAGAATAATAGAATGTATCTTTAGAAAGGAGACGAGGAGGAATTTCTTTAGTCAGAGGGTGTGATTCATTGCACAGACAGATGTGGAGGTTGTCATTGGGTATTGTTAAGGCAGAGATTAACAGGTTCTTGATTAATAAGGGCGTTAAAGGTTGTGGAGCGATGGCAGGAGAATGGGATTGGGAGGCAAAGATAGATCAGCTATGATTGAATGGCGGAGTAGACTCGATAAGCCGAATGGCCTAATTCTGCTGACTTGTGTACTTACCTAATAGTAAATAACACTGCAATAAGATATCTAATGAAAGTCAATCCTCAGTTAAAGCTAGAACCAGATAACGTGCATTATATTTTACTGCGTGAAATTAGTGAAAACATTTGTACCTGAAATTTCCTAGATATGAACTTTATTTCTAAAACAATTAAATTCTCTCTATAAAGTGTGCTATCTCATTTTATTCCAATTTGGCCTAACAGCCAATAAATTACATAAATGATACAGATCACGTCTCTCATCGATGCAGTGAACAGATTTAGAAATGAGTCTTTGCTTGCAGTTTTGTCTACAAATAATAAATGGACATTAACCAGAATTACACTCAAGTGTCTGTTAATCCCAAACTGTTCCCATGTCGTGCCGCTGTTAACTTTACAACAAGTGTCGATTTGGAGGGACAGAACCCAGCTTGGATCTATGTGAAGGCACAATGAACAGTGAGTGACAGACAGTAACGGATCTCAGATAGAACCTTCCCAGCGCGTGGCCTCCGTCAGAGAGCCGCCCAACTTTGGCGTTGCTGCAGAGACACAAGTGAGGATGCAACGGCCCCCTCACCTGCTCCCAACAATGCACAGGGCAGGCAATAGCAGTGGCACCACACTCCCCCCCCTGCAGCACACCGCTCGTACTGGGATGGGCACCACGCCATGCGAATGAATAGAACTACAAGTTCTCGTGCTGCCGCCACCCAGTGCACAGCATCTTACTGCCCCAATTCCTGGCCTGGCATCCAACATTTCTCCCCTCCCGAGTTTGCAGTGAAGTCAACAACCACCCAGAACAACACATCCTGTAGAAACACATGATTAAGTTTACAGTTCCATAATGGTGCAGGTTAAACGAGAACAAGAGCGAATCTCTGTTGACTGTACCGGTGGCTGGGGACAGGAAGCTATCTATTTCTTTCCCTTACGCGGAGAAAAATAAATGCTTTGTTAAAATTTTAATACTTTAAGAATTAAAAGGTTCTGCCCTACCTGATGAGAAAACTTCTGTAATGGGTAGATACAATGAACAGATATTTCAAAACCCCTTTTCAAAAACCCCAAACGTGGTTAACCCAGCTTCTACTTTTACTCATTGTGATATTCGAAGCTTTGACCCTCTTTCCATTCTATTTCCCTACTTTGTCTGCGTGCAAGTCAGATATAACTAGTTGGGTTCATCTTCGTCATAGTCATCATCATCCTGGTCGCCAGACTCCATGTCGTCTTCATCGTCAATCTGCAGAAAGAGGAGACATTTTAGAGAGTCGTACCACGTGGAAACAGGCCCTTCGGCCACCATCGTTCACCACTGCAGCATGTTGTCTCAATTAAACTAATTTCATGGCAAAACCATTTATGGTTAGATTTAGAAGCATGCAGGTACAGCAGGCAGTGAAGAAAGCCAATGGAATGTTGGCCTTCATAACAAGAGGAGTTGAGTATAGGAGCAAAGAGGTCCTTCTGCAGTTGTACAGGGCCCTAGTGAGACCGCACCTGGAGTACGGTCTCCAAATTTGAGGAAGGATATTCTTGCTATTGAGGGCGTGCAGCGTAGGTTTACTAGGTTAATTCCCGGAATGGCGGGACTGTCATATGTTCAAAGACTGGAGCGACTGGGCTTGTATACACTGGAATTTAGAAGGATGAGAGGGGATCTTATCGAAACGTATAAGATTATTAAGGGGTTGGACACGTTAGAGGCAGGAAACATGTTCCCAATGTTGGGGGAGTCCAGAACAAGGGGCCACAGTTTAAGAATAAGGGGTAGGCCATTTAGAACTGAGATGAGGAAAAACCTTTTCAGTCAGAGAGTTGTGAATCTGTGGAATTCTCTGCCTCAGAAGGCAGTGGAGGCCATTTCTCTGAATGCATTCAAGAGAGAGCTAGATAGAGCTCTTAAGGATAGCGGAGTCAGGTGGTATGGGGAGAGGGCAGGAACGGGGTACTGATTGAGAATGATCAGCCATGATCACATTGAATGTCGGTGCTGGCTCGAAGGGCCAAATGGCCTCCTCCTGCACCTATTGTCTATTGTCTATTTATTGTCACAAGTACAGTGAAAAACTTTGTTTTGTATGCTTTCCATCAGATCTGATAATACTACACAAAATATACAATCAAGCCAAACTCAAGTGCAACAGGTAGAGCAAAGGGGAAGATACAGATTCAGAGTTACCACGGCACGCACTGGGTTGGTTGAGCGTTTACTTTGTTGTTGATCGAGAGGAGAGCAAAAGCTCGAGGAAGACTTTGGACAGATGTATGGATAGGAAGGGTTTTGATGGAAATTAGGAGTAGCCCGGTGTGTCCACCCTCAAAATTATGAGGGAAATAAATATGGTTTGGTCTTTACAGATACGGTGTGGAAACAGCTCCTTCGGCCAGAGTCGGCGCCAACCCGCAATCACCCCGTATACTAGCGCTATCCTACACACTAGGGATCATTTACAATCTGCATAAGTCAATTCACTTACAAACCTGTATGTCTTTAGAATGGGGGGGGGGGGAAACTGGAGCACCCAGAGCCCCGCACCAAGCCAACTTTGCATCCAGTTGGCCAAAGTACATGTGGGCCCCTTGTGTCTATACCTCTGACAAGTTCTGCATGGAAGGCCGGTCCAAAAGCCTTGCTGAAGCCAATGCCAACCACGTCGACTGCTCTGCCTTAGTTACCCGAGACTGATCAACTTTAGATATTAAGGGAAGCAATGACTATCTGTTTAGTGTAGTCAAGTAGTGCAGAGATTAACGATGACCTTGTGCGTCGGCAGAACAGGCAATGAAGTTCTAATTCATTGTTAAATTTGGACAATTTCAACAAATTCCGTGCCTGATTCCTATGCAGCCTAAACTAGTCGCAAAGCCACTGAAACGGGCCTAATTAAATGCGATGTTCCTTTTCAGGGGGCTGCATTTCCTCATTATAGACACATTTCTGTGCAGGTCTAATCTCAGGTTCCCTGCTGTCTGAAGGACGAGATGGAACAGACACGTTGCTTGCACCACACCCACGTTAACTAATTTGGCAAAACCTCATTTTACTTTCAGCTTCATAGGGTGGCAAAGCTGGTAGAGCCGCTGCCTCACGGCACCAGAAACCCAGGCTCAATCATGACCTCGGGCGCTTTAGTTTAGTGCTCGAGTCCTCACTGAGTCCAGTTCTGAGGTCTTTACACCGGCTTCCAGTCTGTCAAAGAATTGATTTCATAACACTACTGTTGGTTTATAAAGCACTGAATGGTTTAGGGCCAAAATACATTTCTGATCTTCTGCTACATCATGAACCATCCAGACCTCTCAGGTCGTCTGGGACAGGTCTGCTCTCTGTCCCCAGAGTCAGAACTAAACATGGAGAAGCAGCGTTTAGTTTTTATGCACCACATACATGGAACAAACTCCCAGAAAACTGCAGGTCCGCTGCAACTCTCAGTTCTTTTAAATCGAGGCTGAAGACTTTTCTTTTTGACACTGCCTTTTATTAAATCAAATAATTATTCATTTCTTACACTGCACTGTAACTTTTATTCTTGTATTTTATATCTGTCTTATTCTATTATTATGTCTATTTTAGCTTGTTTTTATTTTCTATTCTCTTTAATGATGGTTTTTAAATTGCTTTTAATTGCTCTTTAATATTTTACTAGACCAAGTGGACCCATTGGGCCCAAACCTTTCCTGCATTGGTGCAGCACCCTCTCCTCCCCCCCTCACTCCCTCCCTCCCCTTCACTCCTCCCCCCACTCCATCCCCTCAACCCCCCCTATCCTCCCCCCTCCTTTCCCCCTCCCTCCCTAGGAGATAGATGTAAACTTTAAAATGTGAATAACTTTAAAAATATAACACCGATTTCAATGAAACTTCTTCCATTAGCACCAAAGGGACGACGGTGAGTCAGGTGGGCCTAGAATTGTCGCGCTATCGTGTACCGTTTTGGATGTAGGAGCAAACAAACAAACGAGAGTTTTAGTATATAGATGTAAAGCACTTTGAATTGCCTTGTTGCTGAAATGTGCAATAAGTAAACGCCTTGCCTTTGGTTCAGAGATACAGTGCGGAAACAGGCCCTTCAGCCCACCCAGTCTTCGCTGACAATCGCCTGTGCACTAGTTCTTTCTATCTTACACACTGGGGACAATTTACAGAAGCCACTTAACCTACAAACCGGAGCACCTGGAGAAAGCCCACGTGGTCATAGGGAGAAGGTACAAACTCCGTACAGACAGTCAGGATGGAACCTGAATCTGGGGCGCTGCAAGGGAGTGGATGTAAAAGTTTGATAAATAGAGCTAGTTGGGTGATGGAAGGTGGGTGCGTGGGTGGAGGGGCCTGTTTCCCTGCTGGATCTCTCACTCAGTGTTGCTGCATGGTACTAACCGGTTCCCCAAGCTCCTTCAGCTTGTTTTTCAGGCCGAAGATCTTCTGGTCCTGGTCTGCAAGCAGCACCAGCAGGTCGTCCTGTTCCTTCTTCGACTCTATCACCTCTTGCTGGAGCTTGCTCTTGTCAGTCTGAAGAATGACAACGGTATTGTTTGTCCTGGTCAGCTGCTGATCCAGTGAATCCTTCTCCTCAGTCAACACCAGCAATTGGTCCTGTGCATGTAAATAACAGAGAGTGTAGGAGGGAATTGCATTTGTGGTTTACACCGAAGACAGACACAAACGCCGCCCATTCCTTCTATCCCGAGATGCTGCCTGTCCCGCTGAGTTTCTCCAGCATTTTATGTCTAAGTAACAGAGAGCATGGTCCAGATAAAGCTGCACAATGCATACTTCAACAGAGAGGAAAGTTGCTCGAAATGCACCATCTGAGTAACAAAATGGACAATTACTGAAGGTTTAAGTTTATTATTGTCACGTGTGCTGAGGTAGTTTAGTTTAGAGATACAGCGCGGAAACATGCCCTTCGGCCCACCGAGTCCGCTCCAACCAGCGATCCCCGCACACTAACACTATCCTACAAACACATTAGGGACAATTTGCACGTATACCAAGTCAATTAACATACAAGCCTGTACATCTTTGGAGTGTGGAAGGAAACCGAAGATCTCAAAGAAACCCACGCGGTCGCGGTAAGAACGTATAAACTCCATACAGACAGCACCCGTAGTCAGGATCAAACCCCGGTCTCTATCCTACAAACCAGGAACAATTTATAATCTACGGAAGTCAATTAATCTCAAAACCTGTGTGTTTTGAAGAGAGTTATAGCTCTTAGGGCTAAAGGAATCAAGGGATATCGGGAAAAAGCAGGAAAGGGGTACTGATTTTAGATGATCAGCCATGATCATAGTGAATGGCAGTACTGGCTCAAAGGGCCGAATGGCCTACTCCTGTACCTATTTTCTATGTTTCTATGTTTTTGGAGTGTGGGAGGAAACCGGCGAAAATCCATAGTCACAAGGAGAACGTACAAACTTCATACAGAGAGCACCCGTAGTAAAATAGGTGGAGGGGCAGGTAGTGTAGAGAAAGCAGGGACTCTGCAGAAGGACTTGGACAGGTTGGGAGAGAGGGCAGAGAAGTGACAGATGGAATATGGTGTAGCAAAGTGTGGAGTCATGCATTTTGGTCGTAGGAATAAAGGCGCAGACTATGTTCTAAATGGGGAGAGAATCCAGAAATCAGAGGAGTAAAGGGACTTGGGAATGTTGGTGCAAGATTTCCAAAAAGTTAATCTACAAGTCGAATTGGTAGTAGAGAAGGCAAACGCAATGCTAGCATTTATTTCAAGAGGGCATGAATACAAAAACAGGGATGTAATGCTGAGGCTCTACAAGGTGCTGGTCAGGCCGCATTTGGAGTATTGCGAGCAATTTTGGGCACCATTTCTGAGGAAGGATATGCTGGCTCTGGAGAGGGTCCAGAGGAGGTTTACAAGAATGATACCAGTAATGAGTGGGTTAACATATGATGAGCGTTTGTCGGCACTGGGCCTGTACTCGCTGGAGTTTAGAAGGATGAGGGGGGACCTCATTGAAACACCAAATAGTGAAAGGCTTGGATAGAGTGGATGTGGAGAGGATGTTTCCACTAGTGGGAGAGTCTAGGACCAGAGGTCACAGCCTCAGAATTAAGGGACGTTCCTTTAGGAAGGAGATGAGAAGAAATTTCTTTAGTCAGACAGATGTGAATCTGTGGAATTCTTTGCCACAGAAAGCTGTGGAGGACGTTAATGAATATTTTTAAGACAGAGATAGATAGATTCTTGATTAATATGGGTATCAGGGGTTATGGAGAGAAGGCAGGAGAATGGGGTTAGGAGGGGGAGATATCAGTCATGATTGAATGGTAGCGTAGACTCGATGGGCCGAATGGTCTAATTCTGCTCCTACCACTTAAGACCTCATGAACCCGTGTCTCTGGCGCTGTAAGGCAGCAACTCTACCGCTGTGCCACCCATCAATTGTTTTTTCTGTGCTGTAAAATTCTCACCTAGGATTTGTCAAATCATTATCAAAGCCACACCTCTGCATGTATCTCAAGTATTACAAGACATTAAATCACAACAACGCAGTACATGGTTGTACTAATAAACACTTAAGGGCTTTAGCATTCCATTTTAAATGAAGTGTTTAGTTTAGTTTGAGATACAGCATGGAAACCGGCCCTTTGGCCCAAGGAGTCCATGCTGGCCATTGATCACGAGTTCACACTCGTTTCAGGTGATCCCACTTGTTTTTATCCACTCCCTACACAGCAGGGGTAATTTCCAGGCCAATTAACCTACAAACGCCTTTGGGATGTAGGAGGAAACCGGAGCACCCGGAGGAAACCCACGCTGTCACAGGGAGAACGTGCAAACTCCACACAGACAGCACCAGAGGTCAGGATTGAACCTAGGTCTCTGGCGCGGTGAGATAGCAGTTCTACCAGCTGGTCCGACCCCCCCTTCCCCCCAAACCCTTTTCTACAACAGCAGATTGAGCGTGGCGTTGGCTAAATATATTTAACATTCATGACGGTTCAACACCGATAAAAATGAGACTACAACCAGAATGATACACCCAAGCAATATAAACATACAGCAATTTGAGAGCTCGGCAGATCAGTAAATAGCTACGCCAGAACAGGTCAATTGGAAACATACCTTTAACTTTTGATTTTCATCATCCAATGCTGATACTCTGCTTTCCAGCTGTGTAATCCTTCGTAACGCAGAATCACTGTCAACATTTCCTGAACCCAGCCCAGACATGGCTGCAGGCTTTAAATAAGGACATACAAAAATGAAAACACTTAAGATTTCATTCCCAAACAGGGTGGTCTGCAATTACCCCTTTTGAAGGGGTTGCAAATTTTTGCTGAGAAGATATTTCAAAAATATAATTATTGCATATTTTCTTATCAGCCAAAACATTATGACCTGATGAGCCAAAACATTATGACCGCCTGCCTAATATGCTGTTGGTCCTCCGTGTGCAGCCCCATACGCAGCAGGGTGCGATGCACTGTGTATTGTGACACATTCCTCCCATGACCACCATTAACATTTTCTGTGACTTGTGCCACAGTCGACTTTCTGTCGGTTCGGACCAGACGGGATAGCCTTCGTTGCCTTCGCGCATCGATGAGCCTTGGTGCGCTCATTGCCCAACACCCTGTCTGTCGCCGGTTTGTGGTTTGTCCCTCCTCAGACCACTGTCGGTCGGTACTCACCACTGCTGACTGGGAGCACCCCACAAGCCTTGCCGTTTCACAGATGCTCTGACCCAGTCATCTGGCCATAACAATTTGGCCCTTGTCAAAGTCGCTCAGGTCTTTACTCCTGCCTATTTCTCCTGCATCCAACACATCAACTTCAAGAACTGACTGTTCACTTGCTGCCTAATATATCCCACCCCTTGACAGGTGCCATTGTAACAAGATAACCAATGTTATTCACTTTGCCTGTCAGTGGTCATAATGTTTTGGCTGATCGGTGTATGTAACTCATTGTAACTGCCTTTGTGGGAAGTTATTCCAAAATACAGTCGGAATAATAAAAAAGAACAGAGAATGCTTGAGATACTGGGAAGGTGAGGTTAACACATGCAAGGGGGAATGACTGCATCTGCCCAAAGGCCTCTCACTCCATGAAAGGCAGAAATATATTGCAAAGAAGCTGGTGGTTTCTCAGTCCACCATCTCTTTGCAACTTAAGGGTGGTGCAGCGGGTAGAGACACGGATTCGATCTTAACTACGGGTGCTGTCTGTATGGAGATTGTACATTCTCCCTGGGTTTTCTCTGGGTATTCTGGTTTCCTCCCACACTCCTAAAAAGCGCAGGTTTGCAGGTGAATTGGCTTTGGTAAAAATGGTAAATTGTCCCTGGTGTGCTAGGATACAGGGATCACTGTCAGCACGGGCTCGGTGGGTGGAAGGGCATGTTTCCACGCTGCATCTCTAAACTAAACTAATCTAAACTTATCATTTCTAGCTTTTCCCCAATCCTAATAAAAGGTAATTAAATGCAAAATTTGTCTTGCTTCTTTCTCTACAGATTTATTTTTTATTTCTGCTGTTTATTTTACTTACTTAAGATTTCTAGCATCTGCATTATTTTGATTTGGATTAGTGTGATGTGCTGTTATGAAAAATGTCTATTGATCTTTTCTACATTTTCCTTGATCTTCATCCCATACGTTCTCTCGTTTTTACACCTTACTTTTCCATATTTTGATGTCTCCCTCTCCCCCGACACCCATTCCTTCTCTCCAGATATGCTGCCTGTCCTGCTGAGTTACTCCAGCATTTTGTGTCTATATACAAGTCCCGTACCTATAGTACTGCGCAAGGCTCGGTCACGGGGCCTTCCATCGCCCGGCTCGGCCGCGAGACGTTTCAGCGCCCGGTGCGACTCGGCCGCGGGGACTTCCACCCCCTTGCGGGGACTGTGCGGGTCGGTCGGGGACGAGCTGTCTGTCCGTGGGCGTGGGAAAGAGAGTGGAAGTTTTGTTGCCTCCATCACAGTGAGGGGGTGTTTGGAGTCACTATGATGGACGTTTGTGTTGGGGTCATGTGTCTTGTGTTCTTTTTTGTGTGACTGCTATGTAGTTTCGTTCGGTACCTTGGTACCGAATGACAAGTAAAGCTCTGTTGAACTGTTGAACTACATCAATTTGATTTGTTCCAGTCTGGCACGACTGTTTTCTTATTCTATTTTTCATCTACCCTCCGAGGCATGTTCCACAGAGTCACCATTTACGAATGGCACAAAACCTTAACCTGCTGCCTCCATGAATCCATTTGGACATATCTGTATAAGGCAGTGCAGTGTCACAGTGGTAGAGTGGCTGCCTCACAGTGCCAGAGACCCAGGTTCAAACCTGACTATGGGTGCTGTCTGCACCAGAGTTTTTTTTTAGATTTAGAGATACAGCGCGGAAACAGGCCCTTCGGCCCACCAGGTCCGCGCTGCCCAGCGATCCCCGCACATTAACACTATCCTACACCCACTAGGGACAATTTTTACATTTTGCCCAGCCAATTAACCTACATACCTGCACGTCTTTGGAGTGTGGGAGGAAACCGAAGAACTCGGAGAAATCCCACGCAGGTCACGGGGAGAACGTACAAACTCCGTACAGATGGCGCCCGTAGTCGGGATGGAACCCGGGTCTCCGGCGCTGCATTGCTGTAAGGCAGCAACTCTACCGCTGCGCCACCGTGCCGCTCCCTGTACGTTCTCCCTGTGATCACGTGGGTTTCTCCGGGTGCCCCTGTTTCCTTTCACATTCCAAAGATTTGCGGGTTTGTAAGTTAATTGGCGTGTGTAAACTCTCCCTACTGTGGCCTGTTTCCACGGTCTATCTCCAAACTAAGCATCCCATCAGTAATGTTCCATGTATTTTAAACATCCTTCCCACCTTCTCTCTGCTATACAACCTATTTCTTTTCCTCATTTCCTGCTCTGACCAGGGTCTTGGAGCTGAAATATTAGTTGTTTGTCTTTACACAGGTGCTGACTGTTCTGCTGGATATTTTCATCATTTGCCGTTCTTGCTTAATATTGAAAAAATTCTAACGCTTCTCATATCCAAAATAAACTTTGCCCAAATAATTGCAAAGCAAGCCTGAATGTTGAACCTCTCTATTATGGTCACATACTTTGAAATGCGGCTGGCGTCTATGTTCAGAGGGTCAATTAATTTAAAATGACATACTGTGGATAAACATCACTTTGAGCAGTTCCTGTTACTTGACAAGACAAGTATTACATAGAACATAGAACAGTACAGCACAGGAACAAGCCCTACGGCCCACAATGTTTGCGCCAAACATGACGGCAAGTTTAAATGATCTCCTCTGCCTACATGTGACCCTTATCTCATCACATCCATGTGCCTATCTAAAATCCTCTTAAATGTCACTACGGTACATCAATTATTTATACTTAATGACTGACATCGTACTGAAACATTGGCCATTGATGAGGCATCCATGTTTCTCCTATTTCTGTGGACAAGAACAAGCTCTGGGAACTGGGCTATCAAACATCAAAGGTCTGGCCCTTGTCTCTGATCCACCAATGTGATTTGGCCCTTGTGTCAATGTGCCTGGCCCTTGTCTCTGATCCACCAATGAACAAGCTCTGGGAACTGGGCTATCAAACGTCAAAGGTCTGGCCCTTGTCTCTGATCCACCAATGTGATTTGGCCCTTGTGTCAATGTGTCTGGCCCTTGTCTCTGATCCACCAATGTGATTTGGCCCTTGTGTCAATGTGTCTGGCCCTTGTCTCTGATCCACCAATGAACAAGCTCTGGGAACTGGGCTATCAAACGTCAAAGGTCTGGCCCTTGTCTCTGATCCACCAATGTGATTTCCACAGGTCAGGCCAAAAGGTTTGATAGAGGCACAAGAGGCTCCTTACAGCGAATGCAGCGCCGGAGACCCGGGTTCCATCCCGACTAAGGGGGCTGTCTGTACAGAGTTTGTACGTTCTCCCCATGACCTGCGTGGGTTTTCTCCGAGATCTTCGGTTTCCTCCCACACTCCAAAGACGTGCAGGTTTGTGGATTAATTGGCTTGGTAAATGTAAAAATTGTCCCCAGTGAGTGTAGGATAGTGTTAATGTGCGGGGATCGCTGGTCGGCGCGGACCCGGTGGGCCAAAAGGGCCTGTTTCCGCGCTGTATCTCTAAACTAAACTAAGAGACTGCTGATGCTGGAATCTGGAGCAAAACTCAAATTGCTGGGAGTCAGCAGGTCAAGCAGCATCCGTGAAAACAAATGCTTGGTCAATGCCTCAGGTTGACACCGTACATCAGACTGATGCAAGGTCCAGACATCGACCAACAGTTTGCTTCCACAGATGCTGCTTGTCCCACCACATTCCTCCAGCAGTTTGTTTTTTATAAATAAGATTTGATGGTTTGAACCAAACAAGAAAGCTTTCCAGAAAGACTTAGACCATAAGACATCCACTTTACTTTATCTGAGAGATGCTGCATGGAAACAGCCTCTTCGGCCCACTGAGTCCTCGCTGACCAGCGATCACCCCGTACACGAACATTACCCCACACACTATGGACAATTTATAGAAGCCAATGAACCTACAAACCTGCATGGCTTTGGAGTGTTTGAGAAAATCGGAGCCCCCGGAGAAAACCTATGCGGTCACAGGGAGAAAGTACGAACTTGGTTCAGACAGCACCCATAGTCAGGATTGAACCAAGGCCTCTGGCGCTGTAAGGCAGAAACTCCACCGTTACGCCACTGTGCCGGCACATAGGAGCAGAATTGGGCCATTCAGCCCTGCGAGTCAACTCTGCCATTCAATCATGGCAGATCTATCTTTCCCTCTCAACCCCATTCCCTTGCCTTCTCCCTAGAACTTTTGCCGCTATTATTAATCAAGAACCTATCAATCTCCGCTTTAGAAATACCCAGAGACGTGGCCTCCATAGCCGTCTGTGGCAATGAATTCCACACATTCACCACCCTCCAGCTAAAGAAATTCCTCTTCATCTCCAGGCTAACTGCATCATCGCTTACCTGATTCTCCACCTCTTGCTTCTTGGCCTGAAGCTGGCTGATTTCGGCAGCCTGTGTCTGTACTAGAGTCCGCAAGGTTTCCAGTTCCTTTGAGAAAGTTCGTAAATTTAGCCATACTGATGACAGAAATGTTGGTATTCAAGTGCAGAGGTAACCATAACCGCAAGGATTTGCTGCAATCAATTCAGTTTAAACAAATGGCTTAGTTTGTTCTTAACTATTTTGACCACCCCATTAAAGATTATTTACAGAATCAAGCAAGAAATAAATTGTTTCTTATGTCAACACTGCCCCGAGTATAAACATCGTACAATTGACCTCCCGCTGGTGTACTGAAAACTCCTGCAAAGCTTTTCATTCATGAGTTAAATTATTTCCAAATCTTTGCATTCTAGTGCAAGCCTCTATAAATAAAGGAGCTGTACTCTGTGCCTTGGTGGGCTTAAAGCTGAATAAATCCCCAGGTCGGTACAAGTTCATCCCACGGGAGGCAAGGAAGAGGTTTGCTGGATTCTGGAGTTTTAAATCCTCACTGGTCACAAGTGATTACTGGAGAAACAACAAACACCATCCCCATTTTCAGAAAGGGCAGCGGGGAAGTCCGGCATTACAGACCTGTGAGCCTAACGACAGCCGAAATCTACAGATAATGTAGATGGCCATCAAAAATCACAGCAGGATGGTGATCAAGTGGGCAAGCGATCTGAGGAGTGGTTCATGGAGTTTAGTGCTGATAAGTGGGAGGTGTCACACTTTGGCCGTGTCAAACCAGGGCAGGACCCTGAGGAGTGCTGCAATGTTGTAGAGGGATCGAGAAGTGCAGGTACATAGTTCCTTGAAAGTGGAATCACAGGTAGGTCAAGGAGGCAGGCGTTGCGGTTTAAAGGGCATGTTCCTCTGCTGTGCTGTTCTTTTTTTTAAAATTTATATTTTTATTAAGAAATATGACACATGAAAATGAAAAACAATGTCAGTTCAAAGATGAGAATCACAGTCAAAGGATAGAAACAAAAATGGCAATACTACAATCAAAGTACTGTGCATCTCAATAGATTGAAATAAAAACTAGTCATACTTTGTGCTTCAAAGATATAATAAAACAAAACAAAACAAAGCAAAACAAAAGACAAAAAAAAAAGGGGAGAAGGGGTGGGGTGGGGGGGTCCGTTAGTCAGGAGACAGAGATTGCAGAGAGTGGAAAAACGTTAAAAAAAGATTGCCAATTTATCAGAATTGCCACTCACTGAATATCTAATCTTCTCTAACTTTAGAAAGGACATGATATGACAGAGCCACTGAGAGCTGGAGGGAGCTTTAGTAGACTTCCAGTGAAGAAGCAGATGGCATCTTGCCCGTAAGGAAGTGAAAGCAAGAATGTCTGATTGCATGGAGGTGTAACGGTTGTGGTCTTCTGGAAGCCCAAATATGGCAATATGGGGAGAGATGTTTATAGTTATCAAAAGTGTTTTTGACATAGTATTGAAATAGTTCTGCCAAAAGCAAAATAATAATGGACAAGAATAGAACATATGGGTTAAATTGCAGGATGAAGCGTGACATCTGTCACAGCTGTCGGTGATATTGGGATAAATTTGTGACAGTCGAGCTTTGGAAAACTGAATTCTAAAGAGTACCTATCTTCATTCTGTTTCTAATGACCATCCTGTGTACATTATACACGTTGATTGTTTTGATAACTGTTCTCATCGTGCTTTTAGATCAGATGGGCCGAAGGGCCACTTTCTGTGCTGTAGGACTCTATGAGGTGGCATTACCCACTGAGAGAACTAGTGGCTTCAGTTCCACTCCAGGCATACAGACGTCCGAAGAAGGGTCTCGACCCGAAACATCACCCATTCCTTCTCACCAGAGACGCTGCCTGACCCGCTGAGTTACTCCAGCTTTTTGTGTCCATTTTCCTCACCTCTCCCGATCCCTATAGCCCAACTCCCCAATCAGCCTCTAGTGTCTGTTATAATGCTCTGGAGTCCATTATAAAAGGCGAGGTTTCTGAGTACTTAAATGCACACAATAAAATAGGCCAAAGTCAACATGGTTTTGTGAAAGGGAGATCTTGCCTGACAAACCTGATGGTATTCTTTGAACAAGTAAATAGCAGGATAGACAAAGGAGAGTCAGTGGATGTGGTTTACCTGGATATTCAGACGGCCTATGATAAGGTGCCATACACGTGAAGCTACAGAACACCACGAGGGCGTGCAGCGTAGGTTTACTAGGTTAATTCCCGGAATGGCGGGACTGTCATATGTTGAAAGACTGGAGCGACTAGGCTTGTATACACTGGAATTTAGAAGGATGAGAGGGGATCTTATCTAAACATATAAGATTATTAAGGGGTTGGACACGTTAGAGGCAGGAAACATGTTCCCAATGTTGGGGGAGCCCAGAACCAGGGGCCACAGTTTAAGAATAAGGGGTAGGCCATTTAGAACGGAGATGAGGAAAAACATTTTCAGTCAGAGAGTTGTAAATCTGTGCAATTCTCTGCCTCAGAAGGCAGTGGAGGCCAATTCTCTGAATGCATTCAAGAGAAAGCTAGATAGCGCTCTTAAGGATAGCGGAGTCAGGGGGTATGGGGAGAAGGCAGGAACTGGGTACTGATTGAGAATGATCAGCCATGATCACATTGAATGGTGGTGCTGGCTCGAAGGGCCGAATGGCCTCCTCCTGCACCTATTGTCTATTGAGCCCACGGAATCAAAGGGCAGACACCAGCATGGGTAGCAGGCTGGCTGGATGGCAGAAGGCAAAGAGTGGCAATTAAGGGGGCTTTTTCGGGTTGGCTGCCAGTGACTAGCGGAGTTCCACAGGGGTCGGTGCTGGGGCCGCTGCCCTTCATGGTGTGTATAAATGATTTGGACACAGTGATTGAAGTCTCTGTAGCCAAGTTTGCAGATGATATGAAGATAGATGGAGGATCAGGTGGTGTAAAGATAGCAGGGACTCTGCAAAAGGACTTGGATAGATTGGGAGAGTGGGCAGAGAAGTGGTGGATGGAATACAGCGTAGCAAAGTGTGGAGTCGTGCATTTTGGTAGGAGGACTAAAGGCGTAGACTATTTTCTAAATGGAGAGATCATTCAGAAATCGGAGGTGCAAAGGGACTTGGGAGTGCTGGTGCAAGATTCCCAAAAAGTTCATTTGGAAGTCGAACCGGTAGTAAGGAAGGCGAATACAATGCTAGTATTAATTTCGAGAGGGCCAGAGTACAAAAGCTGGGATGTAATGCTGAGGCTTTATGAGGCATTAGGCATACCGCATTTGGACCATTGTGAGCAGTTTTAAGCCCCACATCCGAGGAAGGGTGTGCTGGTGTTGGAATGTCCAGAGGTTTACGAGAACGATCTCAGGAATAATCGGGTTAATAATCGTTTGATGGCACTGGGTCTGTACTTGCTGGAGTTTAGAAGGATGAGGGGGGACCTCATTAAAATGACTGAATAGTGAAAGGCCTGGATAGATGGAATATGGAGAGGATGTTTCCAATAGTGTGAAAATCTAGGAACAAAGGCCATATCCTCAGAATAAAAGGACATACTTTGAGAAAGATGAGGAGCAATTTCTTTAGTCCCAGAGGGCCGTGAGATTGTGGAATTCATTGCCACAGAGAGCTGTGGAGGCCGTCAATGGATATTTTTAAGGTAGAGAGTGACAGATTCTTGATTAGAAAATAGGTGCAGGAGTAGGCCATTGGGCCCTTCGAGCCTGCACCGCCATTCAATATGATCATGGCTGATCATCCAGCTCAGTATCCTGTACCTGCCTTCTCTCCATACCCCCTGATCCCTTTAGCAAAAAGGGCCACATCTAACTCCCTCTTAAATATAGCCAATGAACTGGCCTCAACTACCTTCTGTGGCAGAGAATTCCACAGACTCACCACTCTCTGTGTGAAGAAATGTTTTCTCATCTCGGTCCTAAAAGACTTCCCCCTTATCCTTAAGCTGTGACCCCTGGTTCTGGACTCCCCCAACATCGGGAACAATCTTCCCGCATCTAGCCTCTCCAACCCCTTCAGAATTTTTTATGTTTCTATAAGATCCCCCCCTCAGTCTTCTAAATTCCAGCGAGTACAAGCCCAGTCTGGATAGACTCTCCCAATCTATCTCATATGAAAGTCCCCCATCCCAGGGATCAATCTGGTGAACCTTCTCTGTACTCCCTCTAAGGCAAGAACGTCTTTCCTCAGGTTAGGATACCAAAACTGCACACAATACTCCAGGTGCGGTCTCACCAAGGCCCTGTACAACTGCAGCAGAACCTCCCTGCTCCTAAACTCAAATCCTCTTGCTATGAATGCCAACATACCATTCGCTTTCTTCACTGCCTGCTGCACCTGCATGCTTGCTTTCAATGACTGGTGCACCATGACACCCAGGTCACGTTGCATCTCCCCTTCTCCCAATCGGTCACCATTCAGGTAATACTCTGCTTTCCTGTTCTTGCCGCCAAAGTGGATAACCTCACATTTATCCACATTATATTGCATCTGCCATGCATTTGCCCACTCGCCTAATCTATCCAAGTCACTCTGCAGCCTCCTAGCATCCTCCTCGCAGCTAACACTGCCACCCAGCTTCGTGTCATCCGCAAACTTAGAGATGTTGCATTCAATTCCCTCGTCCAAATCATTAATATACACTGTAAATAACTGGGGTCAAGTCAAGTCAAGTCAATTTTATTTGTATAGCACATTTAAAAACAACCCACGTTGACCAAAGTGCTGTACATCTGATTAGGTACTAAGGAAAAAATGAAACATACAGTGGCACGCAAACAGTTCACAGCGCCTCCTCAATGAGCCTCAAACGCTAGGGAGTAGAAATAGGTTTTGAGCCTGGACTTAAAGGAGTCGATGGAGGGGGCAGTTCTGATGGGGAGAGGGATGCTGTTCCACAGTCTACGAGCTGCAACCGCAAAAGCGCGGTCACCCCTGAGCTTAAGCCTAGACCGCAGGATAGTGAGTAGCCCCAAGTCGGCCGACCTGAGGGACCTGGAGTTAGAGAGGGGGGTTAGAAGATTTTTGATGTAGGGGGGGGAATGTCCATTTAGGGCTTTATACGTGAATAGGAGGAGCTTGAAGTTGATTCTGTACCGTACAGGGAGCCAGTGGAGAGAGGCCAGAATTGGGGTGATGTGGTCCCTTTTACGGGTACCCGTCAGGAGTCTCGCTGCGGCGTTTTGGACCAGTTGCAGGCGGGACAGGGAAGATTGGCTGATCCCAGTGTATAGGGAGTTGCAGTAGTCTAGGCGGGAGGAAATGAAAGCGTGAATGATTTTTTCTGTCGTCGAATTGGAGGAAAGGTTTGATTTTAGCTATGGTTCGAAGTTGGAAGAAGCTGGCTTTTACCACAGCGTTGACTTGCTTATCAAATTTTAATGCAGAGTCAAATATCATGTCGAGGTTTTTGACATGCGGTTTGACTAGGCAGGATAGATTTCCAAAACTGCCTGTTATCGATTTGATGGAGTCGGGGGGGGGGGGGCGAATAGGATGACCTCAGACTTGCTCTCATTTAATTGGAGGAAGTTCTGTGCCATCCAACATTTTATGTCCTCAAGGCAGTGTAAGAGGCTGTTTAAATTTGACTGGTTGTTGGGTTTCAGGGGGAGGTAAAGCTGAGTGTCATCGGCATACCAGTGGAAAGAAATGCCGTGCCTTTGAATGATTTGGGTAAGGGGGAAGCATGTATAGAGAGAAGAGAATGGGGCCTAGGATGGAGCCTTGTGGAACTCCGCAGGAGAGGCTAGCTGGAGCAGAGGAATAACTGCCTATGTTGATGGCGAAACTCCTATCTTTGAGGTACGAAGCGAACCAGCTCAGGGCAGTGCCATCAATGCCAACCGCGTACCGGAGACGGTCAATAAGGATGGTGTGGTCCACTGTATCGAACGCTGCGCTGAGGTCGAGAAGGAGCAGGATTGCACAGTCGCCGGTGTCGATGGCGAGAAGCAGGTCGTTGTGTACCTTCAACAAGGCAGACACTGTGCTGTGGTGGGCTCTGAAACCTGACTGGAAACTTTCCAGGATGGTGTATTGGTGCAGGTAGGGCACTAATTGGTTTAGAATTGCCTTTTCAAGGACTTTTGACAGGAATGGCAGTTTGGAAATGGGTCTGTAGTTGCTAGGCAAGGTGGGGTCTAGGTTAGGTTATTTCATTAGGGGCTGGACCACCGCGTGCTTGAAACTGGTTGGAACAGTGCCAGTGGCCAGAGAACTGTTGATAATAGAGAGGATGCTGGGACCGGCTATTGCAATGACATCCTTCAGAAGGGCAGTGGGGGCAGGATCAAGGGGGCAGGTTGCAGGTTTCATAGCAGAGACAAGCTTTGCAAGGGAGGATAGAGTGACGGGTTGGAAGCAGTCCAATTTAGACGAACAGACTAGTGAGACAGCTAGGTCACGGGTGAGAGGGGAAATGTTCATTCTAATGTTCTCAACTTTGTTGGTGAAAAATTTAGCGAATTCTTCGCACTTAGCAGGGGACCCAACTAAGCTGGTACTGGGGGCGGGACATATGACAGAGGTAATTGTTCTAAATAGGACCTTGGAGTTATGAGAGTTTTTGGAAATAAGGTCGGAGAAGTATTGTGCTCTAGCAGACTTTACTGCTTCCTGGTATTTGAGAAGATTGTTTCTCAGAATTTCGAAGGAAATTTGAAGCTTGTCACATTTCCACCTCCTTTCTGATTTTTTGCACTCCCTTCTTAGGGCTTTGGTGGTGTCATTGAGCCACGGCTGACCTTTGGGCTTAGGCTTTTTCATTTTAAGGGGAGCGATAGAATCCAGGATGGAAGAGCAAGTGATATTAAATAAAGAGGCGAGATCTTCAGTGCTGAGATGGGGGGGAGAGGCCTCAATAGTGCAGATGTTGGGGGCAGCTGTGAGAGCCTCGGAGAATTTACTGGCAGTCAATGAATTTATGTCGAGGGAGTAGCGAACAGGGAGATGAGATTTTGCGGGAGATAAAGGCAGAGATGCGTCAAAAATGATAGCGCTGTGGTCCGATAGACAGGCTTCAGTAGTTTCAATGTTGTTGATTGGGAATCCGGACGATAACACTAGGTCGAGAGTATGGCCTAACTTGTGAGTGGGTCCCGTGGTGTGAAGAGTCAGATTGAAGGACTCAACCAGGTGCATAAATTCACTCACAAGAGGCTTAGTGGGACAGCAAATATGAATATTAAAGTCACCAAGAATCATGATCCGGTCAAATTTGGGCAAAATGCTAGAAATCAGATCAGCAAATTGGGTGATGAAGTCCTTATGCATTTTTGGTGGGCGATACACAAGAACAATTAAGAGGGGATAGGCTAGGCCTACTTTAATTAGTTGCACCTCGAAACTGGAGAAATGATCAGCGTTCAGGAGGCGGCAGTTGAAATGTTTCTTAAACACAGTGGCTAAGCCCCCACCGCGTCCGGAGAGCCTAGGCGAGGTGAAGAAGTTACAGTCATCAGGACAGAGTTCCACGAGTGGAGCAAGCTCACCAGGGTTAAGCCAGGATTCTGTGAGCAGTAAGAAGTCCAATCCACGGGTGGTGAAGAAGTCGTTGAGGATGAAGGTCTTGTTCTGTAGGGATCTTGCGTTGATCAGGGCCACTTTAGCAGGGACAGCAGGTGAGCTTCGGTCTGGTAGCGGCTCTCACGCCAGCGGGCGGAGGTTCAGGGAGACCACGCCGCTGCGCTTCACAGATGGCCTTGCTGGGAGCCCACGGGCCGGCAGTCCAGGGACCGGGATGATCGGTCGAAGAGCGGCATACCTGAGCTCGAGGGAGCGCCGGTGGATGGAGCAGTAAGGTCGACCAGGTCCGACTTCGCAGTGCTGAGCGAGGTAGGCCGCTGTTGGATGAGCGCGGGCGAGGTTTTTAAAATTTTCGAATGTTCCCGCGCGTTTACCCCGCCTCCTAGCGCGGTGCGTGCGGCGGTGGATGTAAGGCTGGGCCCGCACATCTACTGGGAGTTGATCGAGGAGCGATCGCTGGAAGAAACTTTGTCCGGGACCTGGACTGAAGAAGTCGACGACGGAGTGTCGGATCAACAGGAGGGTTCGGCGGTCGTAAACCAAAGTGGCTCGAAGAACACTACGATCTCCAGGTGAGCGACGACAGGCAGCCAAACACAACGGCGCGACCATCTTGAAAGATGGTCCCAGCACTGAGCGTTGCGGTACCCCACTAGTCACTGCCTGCCATTCCGAAAAGGACCCGTTTATTCCTACTCTTTGCTTCCTGTCCGCCAACCAATTTTCTATCCACATCAACACTGAACCCTCAATACCGTGTGCTTTAAGTTTGTACACCAATCTCCTATGTGGGACCTTGTCGAAGGCCTTCTGAAAGTCCAGATATAACACATCGACTCCGTCAATTAGTACGGGTGTCAGGGGTTATGGGGCGAAGGCAGGGGAATGGGGTTGAGAGGGAGAGATAGATCAGCCAATATCTAATGGCGGAGTAGATTTGAGGGGCCGAATGGCCTAATTGTGCTCCTAGAACTGATGGAAGTCACAGGCTAAAGAATTCTCCACTTGCACAGAAATGATGTGAGGTGTTGATGGTGTGGGCTGCTGGAGACTGGGTGGCACTGTGGTGGAATTACCCCGTTCCCATCCTAACTACTCCTCTGTATGAAGTTTACGTATTCTCCCTGTGCATGGGTTTTCCGTGGGTGCTCCAATTTCCTCCCACATTCCAAAGACGCGCAGAATTGTAGATTAATTGGCTTTGGTAAAAAATGTAAATTGTCCCTCATGTGTAGGATAGTGCTAGTGTACGGGGTGAACTGTCACTAAACTGTCACTAGATAACTACTGAAGGTACAAAACGCTGGAGTAACTCAGTGGTTCAGGCAGCATCTCGGGAGAGAAGGAATGGGTGACATTTTGGGTCTAGACCCTTCTTCCAAAAGGTCTCGACCAGAAACACCAAAGAAGGGTCTCGACCCGAAACGTCACCCATTCCTTTTCTCCTGAGATGCTGCCTGACCCGCTGAGTTACTCCAGCATTTTGTACCTTCGATTTAAACCAGCATCTGCAGTTTTTTTTCCTACCAGATAACTACTCCTCCATATCTACCATGACTAGCTCAGACAAATCACCAGAGGCTTCATGTAGTTCAGGTTACAAAGGCAAATAATGAAAGAATGTCAAAGGCCGTGATGCCCGCCCGAAGGCTCGTCAGTCGGTGGGATCGGGAATCTGCCCGAAGGCTCGTCGGGACCAGGATTGGGAACCCGCCTGAAGGCTCAGCAATCGGTGGGATCGGGAACCCGCCCGAAGGCTCGTCAGTCGGTGAGATCGGGAAGCCGCTCAAAGGCTCGTCAGTAGTGGGATCGGGAACGCGCCGCTGGAGGCCCCAGAAGTCGGACGGATTGGAAATGGCCTGCAGCGGCAGAGGACACTGACAACATCAGCACGCCAGGCTGACCCCGTCAACTCCAAACCACTGCCACATCTCGGACAACAGACCTCTATGGCCAAGGAAAGTACTCTATAGTTTTAAGAACGTGAAGCTTGAAGCGGACAAGATGACAGTCTGAAGAGGGGTCTCGACCCGAAACGTCACCCATTCCTTCCCTCCTGAGATGCTGCCTGTCCCGCTGAGTTACTCCAGCTTTTTTCCAGAACAAAATCTGTAAGGCATTTGGATGGATGCTTGGATAGGAGTAGTGGTTAAATATGCCTAATGCAGGCAAATGGGATCAGTGCAGATTGGCACTGCTTTCCAATTGAACAAGTTCGACAGAATGGCCTGTTTGTGCTGTACTTCCCCGTGACTCTAATGTGGTTCTACTGATTAAATACTTACTTTGACCCTGAAGGACCCCAACCTAAAACATTGCCTGTCCAAGTCTTCCAGCGATGCTGCCTGACCCACTGAGTTACTCTGCTTTTTTTTGTTGTAAATCAGCACCTGCAGTTCCTTGCATCCACTTAATTGTTATGCTGTGCTCGCAATGGTTTACAAATGAAGACAAACAGCATGTTTACAAATATAGGGAATAACCCACCTTGTGTGGTACTGCTGTTGGCTCTCCACTATTATCTGTACAATCGGCTGCATCCTTGTCCCCCGATATCTGGCACGTCCGCTGTTCAAAAGCAAACCACAATTCTCAGTTATTTATCCACTTTCAAACACAGCTATCTTTCAGAGTAAACGAGCATAAAAATAATTTAAAAATTGACACTAAATGCTGCGATCATTTATGTTCATAAGTCAGAGGTGCAGAATTAGGCCATTTGGCCCATCGGGTCAGGTCTACCCCGCCATTCAATCATGGCTGATCTATCCCTCTCAACTCCATTCTCCTGCCTTCTCCCCATAACCCCCAACACCCTTACTAATCAAGATCCTGTCCATCTCTGCTTTAAAGGGCGGCACGGTGGCCCAGCGGTAGAGTTGTTGCCTTACAGCGAATGCAGCGCCGGAGACAGGTTCGATCCTGACTACGGGCGCTGTCTGTACGGAGTTTGTACGTTCTCCCCGTGACCTGCGTGGGTTTTCTCCGAGATCTTCGGTTTCCTCCCACACTCCAAAGACGTACAGGTTTGTAGGTTAATTGGATTGGTAAATGTAATAATTGTCCCTAGTGGGTGTAGGATAGTGTTAGTGTGCAGGGATTGCTGGGCGGCGCGGACCCAGTGGGCCGAAGGGCCTGTTTCTGCGCTGTATCTCTAAATCTAAAAAAATCTAAATCTAAAATACCCAATGATGACCTCCACAGCCGTCTGTGGCACTTAATTCCTCAGACTCAGCACCCTCTGACTAAAGAAACTCCTCCTCATTTACGATCTAAAAGGTATGACATTTTATTTTGAGGCTGTACCCACTGGTCCTAGACTTTCCTGTTAGTGGAAAAATCCTCTCCGCATCCACCTTCTCCAGGCCTTCCCTTATTCGGTAGGTTTCCGAGGTCCCCCTCCCCCCCCCCCCCCCAGAGCCAGAGCCTTCAAACGCTCATCATACATTAACCCAATCATTCCCGGGATCATCTCGTAAACCTACTCTGGACCCTCTCAAGCGCCAACACGTCCTTCCTCAGATACAGGGCCCAAAACTGCTCCCAATATTCCCAATGTGGTCTGACCAGCGCTTTATAAAGCCTCAGCATTACATTCCCGATTTTATATTCTAATCCCCTTCAAATGAATCCCAGCATTGCATTTGCTTTCCTTCCCGCCCACTCAACCTGCAAATTACCTTCTTGGAATCCAGCACCTCAGTCCGTTTGCACCTGAATCCACTCAGAAAATAATCCACACCTTTATTTCTTCTGCCAAAGTGTATGACCGTACACTTTGCAATTCTGTATTCCATTTGCCACTTCTTTGCCCACACTCTCCACCTGTCCAAGTCATTCTGCACAATCCCTGCTTCCTCAGCACTGCCTGCCCATCCATCTATCTATCTTCGTACCATCTACAAACCTGGCTACAAAGCCATCAATTCCATCATCCAGAGAAGTTGAGATCCCTCTTTGGATAAGCTTGGATGAAATTTAACAAGAGGAATAAGTAGATAATGTTTTCATTCATGAAGTTGTGTGCCTGGTTGCTAATTTTGGATTAAAGATTAGTTTTTTTCATAGCAATCTTTACTTTCATCAGTTAAGATTTTTAGATTTTTTTTAGATTTAGAGATACAGCGCAGAAACAGGCCCTTCGGCCCACCGGGTCCGCGCCCACCAGCGATCCCCGCACATTAACACTATCCTACACCCACTAGGGACAATTTTTACATTTACCAAGCCAATTAACCTACAAACCTGTACGTCTTTGGAGTGTGGGAGGAAACCGAAGATCTCGGAGAAAGCCCACGCAGGTCAAGGGGAGAACGTACAAACTCCGTACAGATGGCGCCCGTAATCGGGATCAAACCTGAGTCTCCGGCGCTGCATTCACTGTAAGGCAGCAACTCTACCGCTGCGCCACCGTGCCGCCCAGCACAGATGAAATTCATCGAAGATCCAACCCAAAACATCACCTATTCACTTTCTCCAGAGATGGTGTCTGAACGGCTGAGTAGAGGAAGCAGGGACTCAGCAGAAAGACTTGGACAGGTTAGGAGAGTGGGCAAAGGGGCAGATGGAATACAGCACAGCGAAGTGTACAGTCTCGCACTTTGGTAGCGGAAATAAGGGCATAGACTAAATAAGGAGAGGATTCAGAAATCGGAGGTACAAGGGTACTTGGGAGTGCTGGTGTAGGATTCCCGAAAGGTTACTTTGCAAATTGAATCGGTAGCAAGAAAGACAAATGTTATGTTAGCATTTATTTTCAAGAGGACTAGAATATAAAAGCAGGAATGTGATACCGAGGCTTTATAAGGCACGTCAGACCACATTTGGCTTCCACAAAATCCCAAACAAGGGAATATAGTTTTAAATGACCAGCCCCTTACTAAGTAGCTAACTGCTTACAAATGCCTGCTCCGCGGGTAGTAAATCACTCAAATGCTCTGCCCCCAAAAGTGGTGGAGACGAGATTATTAGATATAGTGAAGGTGAATATGGATAAATATTTGGAAGATTGAGGTAGTGAGTGTTCTGGTAAAGTGTCACAGGAGAGATGGAGGCCAGCATGGATCAGCTGTGATTGTGTTGAACAACCGGACAGGCTTGAGGAGCTGGTGGCCTATTCCTGCTACATTGCGTGTTCCTGAATGGTGTTGTAAATCTCTAAACTTGACAATATCATATTGGTTCCTAGTGTGTAAGCATCTTCTCTTTGTCTATTCACACATGCAATCACACCAGAGCCCAAAGAGGAGTTTGCTTTTACATCGAGTCAACTTTAAAGGGCGGCACAGTGGGGCAATGGTAGAGTCGCTGTCTTACAATGCCAGGTTTGATCCTGACTATGGGTGCTATCCGTGCGGAGTTTGTACGCTCTCTCCGTGACCGCGTGGATTCTCTCCGGGTGTTCAGATTTCCTCCCACACTCCAAAGACCCGCAGGTTTGTAGGTTAATTGGCTTTGGTGAAATTGTAAAATTGCCCCTCGTGTGAAGGGCAGTGCTAATGTCCGGGGTGATCAGTGCGGACTCAGTGGGCTGATGGGCCTGCTTACACACTGTATTTCTAAAGTCTAAAGTAAAGTAAAACGTGTGTACCATTTTATCAATTATGAACTCCTTTTCAGCCAGCTGTCCTTCTAATACGCCATGTTGCTTCTTCAATTCTCCCAGCTCTTGCTGTAATCTTCCAATTTCCTCCATGTCAGCCTTGGGCTGGATGCCATTGATCTGTGCTGCTTCATTGTGCGTGTGATGATGGCTGTCAATGGGTTTACCTGAGGAGCAGAGAGGGGCTTAGATTTTCTCAACCCATTATTAACACGTCTGGATGTTATTTCTGCACGCCAGTGGCCTTGGACTGGAGGCCTGTGACCAGTGGTCGGTGCCAAGGCCATCGTATGTCTAAAGTCTAAATCAATGATTTGGATGGCATGGCATGGTTAGTAACTTTGCAAATGACGTTACAATAGGTGGCGTCATAGAAACTGGCCCTTCGGCCAAACTTGCTCATGCCGACCAAGATTCACCTCTACGCTAGTCCCACCTGCCTGCGTTGGCCTATATCCCTCTAAACCTTTCCCATCCATGTGGCTGTCCAAGTGTCTTTTGATTGTTGTTATAGTACTGTGATAAAGGTTGATAGTGATGAAGTGAAGAGGTTGACAATATAGGCAGTGATGAAGGATGTCGAGAATTTTGGCAGCACCTTGATCAGTTGAGCAAGTGGATCAAGGAATGGCGAATGGAGCTTAATTCAGATAAGTGTGACATGTTGCGTGTTGGAAAGTCACACTAGGCCAATATCTTCACAGTGAACGACAGGCAGCGGACTGAGGAGGGTTGTAGAGCAGAGTGAGTACATCTGTGTACAGGTCTGCACCTGTGAGTACAGACACATAGTTCCCTGAAAGTGGTGGCTCAGGTTGACAGGGCGGTGAAGATGGCTTCTGGCATGCTGGCCATCATCAGTCAGGGCATTGAGTATAGACGTTGGGATGCTATGCTGCAGTTGCACAAAATGTTAGTGAGGCCACACATGTACAGTGCCCTCCATGATGTTTGGGACAAAGGCCCTTCATTTATTTATTTGCCTCTGTACTCCACAATTTGAGATTTGTAATAGAGGAAAAATAAAAATCACATGTGGTTAAAGTGCACATTGTCAGATTTTATTAAAGGCCATTTTTATACACATTTTGGTCTCACCATGTAGAAATTACAGCTGTATTTATACACAGTCCGCCCATTTCAGGGCACCAGAATGTTTGGGACACGTGGCTTCACAGGTGTGTTTAATTGCCTCCTTAATGCAGGTATAAGAGAGCTCTCAGCACCTAGTCTTTCCTCCAGTCTTTCCATAACGTTTGGAAACCTTTATTACTGTTTATCAACATGAGGACCAAAGTTGTACCAATGAAAGTCAAAGAAGCCATTATGAGACTGAGAAACAAGAATAAAACTGTTAGAGACATCAGCCAAACCTTAGACTTACCAAAATCAACTGTTTGGAACAAAATTAAGAAGAAAGAGAGCACTGGTGAGCTTACTAATCGCAAAGGGACTGGCAGGCCAAGGAAGACCTCCACAACCGATGACAGCAGAATTATCTCTATAATAAAGAAAAATCCCCAAACACCTGTCCAACAGATCAGAAACACTCTTCAGGAGTCAGGTGTGGATTTGTCAATGACCACTTAAAAGAGCAACCACAGTTCTGGAAAAAGGTTTTGAGACGAAGATTAACTTATATCAGGGTGATGGCAAGAGCAAAATATGGAGGAGAGAAGGAACTGCCCAAAATCCAAAGCATACCACCTCATCTGTGAACCATGGTGTTATGGCCTGGGCATGTATGGCTGCTGAAGATACTGGCTCACTTATCTTCATTGATGATACAACTGCTGATGGTAGTAGCATAATGAATTCTGAAGTGTATAGACACATCCTATCTGCTCAAGTTCAAACAAATGCCTCAAAACTCATTGGCCGTCGGTTCATTCTACAGCAAGATAATGATTCCAAACATACTGCTAAAGCAACAAAGGAGTTTTTCAAAGCTAAAAAATGGTCAATTCTTGAGTGGCCAAGTCAATCACCCGATCTGAACCCAATTGAACATGCCTTTTATATGCTGAAGAGAAAACTGAAGGGGACTAGCCCCCAAAACAAGCATAAGCTAAAGATGGCTGCAATACAGGCCTGGCAGAGCATCACCAGAGAAGACACCCAGCAACAGGTGATGTCCATGAATCGCAGACTTCAAGCAGTCATTGCATGCAAAGGATATGCAACAAAATACTAAACACGACTACTTTCATTTACATGACATTGCTGTGTCCCAAACATTATGGTGCCCTGAAATGGGGGGACTATGTCTAAACACTGCTGTAATTTCTACATGTATAAAAATGGTAGTATAAGAAAATAACTGCAGATGCTGGTACAAATCGAAGGTATTTATTCACAAAATGCTGGAGTAACTGAGCAGGTCAGGCAGCATCTCGGGAGAGAAGGAATGGGTGACGTTTCGGGTCGAGACCCTTCTTCAGAAAATGGCCTTTATTAAAATCTGACAATGTGCACTTTAACCACGTGATTTTTTCTATTATAAATCTCAAATTGTGGAGTCCAGAGGCAAATAAATAAATGATGGGTCTTTGTCCCAAGCATTATGGAGGGCACTGTGGTATTGTGTTCAGTTTTGGTCACGGCTCCATAGCAGAAGCGTCCACGTCGCGGGGCAAGAAACTGGAAGTGTCGTGAGCTAATTCTGCTACCACCATCATCTATTGTAATAAGTGATGGCTCCCACTGATTGTCGCCGGAAGCTTGCGTCTTTTTCAGGACGGACAATGACAGTGAAATCAACATTTGAAACACAGACGATGGACACGAAAGTAGTAGTCGTTTTGGTCACCCTCCTATTGGAAAGACACCATTAAGCTAGAAAGGGTGCAGAACATGGTTACAAAGATGTTGCCAGGATTCATGCGACTGTGTTATCACAAGGTGGGGCAGGCTAGGATTTTGTTCATTGGAGCTTAGAAGGCAAGGAATAAAAATAACCTTGAGGGGCATAGATATAGTGAATGCACAGTCTTTTCCCCAGGGTTGGGGAATTAAGAACTAGAGGGCATAGATTTAAGGTATTAGGGTAAAGACTAAATAGGAACCAGAGAGGCAACTTTTTCACAGATGGTGGTGGGTCTTTAGAATGAGCTGCCAGAGGAAGGAAGCAGTTGTGGCAGGTGCAATAAGGTTTGAAATATGTTTGGAAAAGTAATGGATGGGAAATGTTCAGAGGGGATGGCCTGCCTCTTTGCTCTATAACTTTATGACATTATTGAAGGCATTCCCTGAGTGCTGCAAATATAACCTGACTGAACTTTACATCTTATTCAAAAGATGAATGGGTCTAAGACCAGTATTCTTAACGTGAGTGCAATTCAAGGGCAGGGCAGCAGAACTGGCAAAAGAGAACATAATCAAAAATTAACACTAAATGCTGCAATAATTTATGTTCATGCATCAGAGGAGCAGAATTAGGCCATTTGGCCCATCGAGTCTACTCTGCCAGTAGACTCAATGGGCCAAATGGCCTAATTCTGCTCCTCTGACATGAACATAAATTATTGCAGCATTAGACAGGGGAATTAGGCAAAGCAATAAATGAATCAAGAAACGGTGGCAGACATTTAAAGGGACATTTAAAGGCATGCTAGATAACATAGATCATCTGTCAAGATGCCGGGCATGATTGGTGCAGGAAACAACACGATGCAGATGGTGGCACCTGATGGGAAAGTAAGATGAGATTTCCTTGGGGGGGGGGGGGAAGCAAGACAGTGGCTCGCTGCTTTTAAGACAGTAAGCAGCATTGTGAACAAAGGATCATTGCTGCTGTGTGTGGTTGGACAGTTTACAAAATACAATAATTCAATTTTTCAAAAAAAACTCTCAACAACTGCAAAACAAATGAAAATCACTTTCGTCATACTTCATATCTGGCGAGTTTACTTACCATTGTACGACATTTTTGGTGAATGAAGAGAGTTCAAAAATAATAAAGAATCGGCAAAATGCCAAAAACGTTACTTTTAGCATTTGACAAATAATAGCTGAAGAATTTGTGGAATATCGGGTAAAAGTCAAACGTTTACCAACGCTGATAACATAGAATTGCTCCGAGGGTTAGCTTCAACACAAAGGGGTTCTACAGATATGTCAATAGCAAAAGGATAGTGAGGGATAAAATTGGTCCATTAGAGAGTCAGAGTGGACAGCTATGTGCTGAGCCGGAAGAAATGGGGGAGATATTAAACAATTTCTTTTCTTCGGTATTCACCGAGGAGAAGGATATTGAATTATGTGAGGTAAGCGAAACAAGTAGAGTAGTGATGGAAATTATGAGGATTAAAGAAGAGGAGGTACGGACACTTTTGAAAAATATAAAAGTGGATAAGTCTCCAGGTCCTGATAGGATATTCCCTAGGACATTGAGGGAAGTTAGTGCAGAAATAGCAGGGGCTATGACGGAAATATTTCAAACGTCATAAGAAACGGGGATGGTGCCGGAAGATTGGCGCATTGCGCATGTTGTGCCTTTGTTTAAAAAAGGTTCTAAAAGTAAACCTAGCAATTATAGACCTGTTAGTTTGACGTCTGTGGTGGGAAAATTAATGGAAAAGATACTTAGGGACAATATATATAATTATTTGGATAAACAAGGCCTGATTAGAAACAGTCAACATGGATTTGTGCCTGGAAGGTCATGTTTGACCAATCTTCTTGAATTTTTTGAAGAGGTTACCAGGGAAATTGATAAGGGCAAGGCTGTGGATGTTGTCTATATGGACTTCAGTAAGGCATTTTGACAAGGTTCCACATGGAAGGTTGATTAAGAAGGTTAAATCGTTGGGTATTAATAGTGAGGTTGCAAGATGGATTCAACAATGGCTGAATGGGAGATACCAGAGGGTAATGGTTGACAATTGTATGTCAGGTTGGAGGCCAGTGTCTAGTGGAGTACCCCAAGGATCTGTGTTGGGTCCACTGTTGTTTGTCATTTACATTAATGATCTGGATGATGGTGTGGCAAATTGGATTAGTAAATATGCAGATGATACTAAGATAGGTGGTGTAGTTAATAATGAAGTAGAGTTTCAAAGTCTACAGAGAGACTTGGGCCTTTTGGAAGGGTGGGCTGAAAGATGGCAGATGGAGTTTAATGCTGATAAGTGTGAGGTGCTGCATTTTGGTAGGACAAATCAAAATAGGACGTACAGGGTAAATGGTAGGGAATTGAGGAATGCAGTGGAACAGAGGGATCTGGGAATAACTGTGCATTGTTCCCTGAAGGTGGAATCTCATGTGGATAGGGTGGTGAAGAAGGCGTTTGGTATGCTTGCCTTTATAAATCAGAGCATCGAGTATAGAAGTTGGGATGTAATGTTAAAATTGTACAGGGCATTGGTGAGGCCGAATCTGGAGTATGGTGTGCAGTACTGGTCGCCAAATTATAGGAAGGATGTCGACAAAATGGAGAGGGTACAGAGGAGATCTACTAGAATGTTGCCTGGGTTTCAGCACTTAGGCTACAGAGAGAGGTTGAACAGGTTGGGTCTTTATTCTTTGGAGCGTAGAAGGTTGAGGGGGGACTTGATAGAGGTTTTTAAAATTTTGAGAGGGACGGACAGAGTTGACATGGGTAGGCTTTTCCCTTTGAGAGTGGGGAAGATTCCAACAAGGGGACATAGCTTCAGAATTGAGGGACAAAAGTTTAGGGGTAACATGAGGGGTAACTTCTTTACTCAGAGGGTGGTGGCTGTATGGAATGGGCTTCCGGTGGAAGTGGTGGAGGCTGGCTCGATTTTATTATTTAAGAGTAAATTGGATAGGTATATGGATAAGAGGGGATTAGAGGGTTATGGTCTGAGTGCAGGTAGATGAGACTAGGTCAGGGAGAGTGGTCGGCGTGGACTGGTAGGGCCGGACAAGCCTGTTTCCATGCTGTAGTTGTTATATGGTTATATTAAAGGGGTGAATGGCCTTGTACGTTGTAACAAGGAACTGCAGATGACAGTTTACCAAGGAAAGACAAAATGCTGGAGTAACTCAAAGGGTCAGGCAGCATCCCGATGATGTAAGAAAATATAAGAAATGTGATACCTTGTATTTTGAGAAGATTGTACTGGTCCTTTAGTTGCTGAATCTGTGACGCCTGTTGCATTATGGTTGTTTGGCTCAGTTCATTCTGAGTGGTCAGGGCAGTTACTTGTTTCTTCAACTCATTCAGCTGCATGTCCTGTATTTTTGAAGAAACAGACATGCTTTATTGACTAATTCAGCAAAGGGGCAACCTTTGGGCCATTCATTACCTAACCAGTTCTAGTTTCAGTTCTTTAGATTTTACTTTAGACTTTGGAGATGCAGCCCTTTTTGGCCCATCGAGTCCTCGCCGACCAGCGATCACCCCACTTACACTAGCACTATCCCACATGCTAGGGACAATTTACAAAAGCCAATTAACCTACAAACCTGCACGTTTTTTGAGTGTGGGAGGAAACTGGAGCACCCGGAGAAAACTCAAGTGGTCACAGGGAGAACGTACAAACTCCATACAGACAGCACTCGTACACAGGATGGAACCCGAGTCTCCGGCGCTGCAAGGCAGCAACGCTACTGTTGCGCCACTGTTCCACGCTGTTCATTCCAGATAACAGTAATTTTCCTCCAAGTATTTTGCTCCGGGCGGCACGGTGGCACAGCAGTAGAGTTGCTGCCTTACAGCGAATGCAGCGCCGGAGACCCGGGTTCCATCCCGACTACGGGTGCCGTCTGTATGGAGTTTGTACGTTCTCCCCGTGACCTGCGTGGGTTTTCTCCGAGATCTTCGGTTTCCTCCCACACTCCAAAGACGTACAGGTTTGTAGGTTAATTGGCTGAGCAAAATGTGAAAAGAATTGTCCCTAGTGTGTGTAGGATAGCGTTAATGTGCGGGGATCGCTGGTCGGCACGGACCCGGTGGGCCGAAGGGCCTGTATCTCTAAATCTAAATCTAAAATCTATTTCTACAATTTATATGTGACAGTCAATTCTGAAGGCTACATTTCCAGGAAATGTATTCCAAATCGCACACTGCTTAACTATAAAATACTCATCGTCTTCGAGAATCAGCTCTCCTACCAATATGGCTTTCTAGTATCACACACAGTTTGATATTGTCAAGTTTTTAAAAAAAACCCAGAGTCGTTGATATTTGCAATGAGCTGCCGGATGTGGTGGAGGGGCAGATACAATGACGATGTTTAACAAGCACTTAGACTGGCATACGAGTAGGCAAGGCAGAGATGGAGATGGATTTAATACAGACAAATGCGATAATAATAATAATAACAACTATTATTTATATAGCACTTTTCGTGCAATTTAATGCAGCCCAAAGTGCTTTCCACTAAAACAAACATGTCTAAACAAAGATAAAATTTAATACAGTAAGGACATTAAAAACAGTAAAACAGTAAGCTCCACTGCTCAGAAGGCAGTGGAAGCCGATTCTCTGGATGCTTTCAAGGGAGAGCTAGATAGAGCTCTTAAAGATAGTGGAGTCAGGGGGTATGGGGAGAAGGCAGGAACGGGGTACTGATTGTGAATGATCAGCCATGATCACATAGAATGGCGTTGCTGGCTCGAAGGGCCGAATGGCCTACTCCTGCACTTATTGTCTATTGACATAGGCATACAAAGCACAGATTTATATAAAAATATAACATTTAAAATTGAGAATGTAAAAGAACAAAGGAAGTAAAATCAGTTAAAAGCTTGAGTAAAAAGATATGTTTTTAACTGCCGCTTAAGAATCTCAACTGAGTCGGCGTCTCTCATAGCCCTGGGTAGGGTATTGTACAGCTTGGGGGCGTAGTTGAAAAAGGCTGCTTTCCCAATTTTCTTACTGCTGCAGCATTGAGTGGCTAACAGGCCACTATCAGAAGACCTGAGCGCTCGAGGAGGGGCAGACGGAAGGAGGGATTCTGTAAGATATGCTGCTCCCAAGCCATTTAGGGCTTTGTAGACTACTATAAGGAGGACCTTATAGTCTATCCTGGATCTTACAGGGAGCCAATGAAGGGAGTATAATACTGGGGTGATATGTTCCCTTTTCTTGGTATTTAAAAGCCGGGCTGTGGCATTTTGAACGAGCTGTAACTTGTTGGTGGACTTTGAAGGCAGACCGTTAAATTATAATAATCAAGTCTGCTTGGTATGAAAGCATGTATGAGTGTTGATAGGCAAAAAGGTCAGTATTGACATGGTGGGCAGAAGAGTAATTTCTGTGCTGACTCCAAGAGGGTGAGAAATATAGACTCATCCAGCACAGACACAGGCCCTTCGGCCCAACTCATCCATACTGACCACCACACCCCATCTAAGCTAGGTTCATTTGTCTGCATTTGTCCCATTACTCTTTTCCTGCCCATGCACCTGTCCAAATGTCTTTTAAATGTTGTTATTGTACCTGCCTCATCTACCTCCTCTGGCAGCTCATTCTATTAACCACAAAGTTCACATTAAATCTTTCCCCTCTCTCCTTAAACCTATGCCCTCTAGCTCTAGATTCCCCCTTTGCAGGGACAATACACACTAGACAATAGGTGCAGGAGGAGGCCATTCGGCCCTTTGAGCCAACACTGCCATTCAACATGATCATGGCTGATCATTCTCAATCGGTACCCCGTTCCTGCCTTCTCCCCGTACCCCCTGACTCCGCTATCCTTAAGAGCTCTATCTAGCTCTCTCTTGAATGCATTCAGAGAATTGGCCTCCACTGCCTTCTGAGGCAGAGAATTCCAGATTCACAACTCTCTGACTGAAAAAGTTTTTCCTCATCTCCGTTCTAAATGGCCTACCCCTTATTCTTAAACTGTGGCCGCTGGTTCTGGACTCCCCCAACATTGGGAACATGTTTCCTGCCTGTAACATGTCCAACCCCTTAATAATCTTATACATTTCGATAAGATCTCCCGCGAGAGGCAAGGTATGCAAAGTTCTCGTTACCTGTTCACGAATAAGCTCCTTGTATTGACTGACGATACTGTCGTGTTGTTCCAGAGACTTTTTCACTTCCTCTTCCTTCTTCTCATCCTCACTGGATTTCTGAACAGCCTTTATTATCAGGACTTAATTGGAAAACAGGAAATGGAACAAAATTACTCAGCTGCACAAAGAGAAACAAAATGTGTGCATTGTCTTTTAGACTAGAGTAGCTGTAAAGTTGAATGAACTAAATTTAAGTATGATCACGACTGCCCAAGTCAAACAGAGAAACAAGGAACTGCAGATGCTGGTTTATACCAAAGATAGACACAATGTGTTGGATTAACTCAGCGGGTCAGGCAGCATCTCCAGAGAAAATGAATGGGTGATGTTTTAGGTCAGGACCCATCTTTAGACTGGGAGGATGTAGAAGCGGGCTGTGCGGAGCTGGGGAACAATGAGGTCGGCGGCTGTGGAGGGCAGATCGCCAGATGTGATGAATCCTGGAGTAGTCCTGGAGACAATGGCTTGGTACTCATCTGTGGGGTAAGAATCAAGGTGTAGGTAAAAGAAGGCCTCCAGTCTGAAGAAGGGCCCTGACCCAAAATGTCACCTATCCTTTTTCTCTAGAGATGCTGCCTGACCCACTGAGTTACTCCAGCACTTTGTGTCTATCTTTGCCCAGGTCAAATGCCAATGCTAGAAGATAGAAGTCAGAAATTATATTTGATATCATTGGGATTGACCAGTAATGCACAGTGAATTGAGAGCGCATCTAACAGCTAGTATTAAAAATAAAGCAATGAAAATAAATAAATCTTTAACATAGAGGTTGTGTATTACTGTGCTGCGCCGTTCTATCCACGCGGCTCATTGGGGTTGTGAAGCTTACCTTCCAGTTCTTTAACTAGTTTTGTGAATTCGTGGTCAAGCAGCATTTGCTCTGGAATGGAATAGCTGGGCTGTGGCTTCTGGCCAGCGCGAGAGTACAGCTCATGCTTACTGATGTACGCCAACTTCTCAATGAAAATCTCCTTTCCAATCCTCTTCTCTATTAGTTGTTTTAGTTTCTCCCTGTGCACAGTCAAAGAGATCGTTATCATTTAATATACTGCACCACATATCATTTAATATACTGCACCTTATATCCACAGACTAATTAACCCATGATATGATAGTATAAGAAGATAACTGCAGATGCTGATACATCATAACCCATGATATGATATTGATACCGCTGTTAATTAGTTCATATTACCTCAAAAGGAAATGCAATCCTTACCAAAACAACCACAGGGACATTCTTGACAGCACTCTCAAGGTGTGCTGTTTGAGCACGGGGTGGCACGGTGGCGCAGCACGGTGGCGCAGCACGGTGGCGCAGCGGTAGAGTTGCTGCCTTACAGTGAATACAGCGCCGGAGACTCAGGTTCGATCCTGACTACGGGTGCCGGCTGTACGGAGTTTGTACGTTCTCCCCGTGACCTGCATGGGTTTTCTCCGAGATCTTCGGTTTCCTCCCACACTCCAAAGACTTACAGGTATGTAGGTTAATTGACTGGGTAAAATGTAAAAATTGTCCCTAGGCTGTGTAGGATAGTGTTAATGTGCGGGGATCGCTGGGCGGCACGGACTCGGTGGGCCGAAGGGCCTGTTTCCGCACTGTATCTCTAAATCTAAAAAAATCTAAACCTAAAAATGTAACTGCCTCATCTACCTCCTCTGGCAGCTTGTTCCATATACCCACCACCCTCCAATGGGTGGGGCGAGTCAATATATTGATCAGTTTTGGTCCTCATTATATTTATGAGCACCAACTCTCTTTTGCTACAGGATGTTTCATTTCAATGTAATCTATTACATATGTTCAGTACGTTTGAACATCTGTCAACCAGCAAGGAAGCCTTTAAGCCCAGAGGAAACCTTTTTGGTGAATTGCTTTGCATTGTCCTGAGACCACAAATGCAAATTAATACTTTCTCTTCACTCTCCCCTTTGTACTTGTGCATAGCTCGCTTGTATTCATATACACTTATGTGATTCGATTGGATACCACACAAAGCTTTCCACTATACGTTCAAAGTGTGGATTAAATTTAAGAATGATGTTCACCAGGTATAGACTCATTAAAAACGGCACATTAAAAACGGCACAACATTTCTAAATCCAGCGACATTTAAACTTTCAGACCACTTTCTCAGTGGAAGAATAAAAAGTGGTCTGAAACTTTAAATTGCATTCAGAAATGTCTGGCAGTATTTAGTGTGTCTATATTTTACACACCTTTAGCACAAGAAGCCGAGATAATGGGAAGTAATCAAGGCCCAATTGTTTTTGCTACTGGTATTGATTGGATTTAGAAGGAATTAGGTGATCATTAGCTTGTAACATGCTGTTGTAAAGGCTATTTTATCCCAGAGTCTGAATCCAGTGAAGACTCAAGAAGACTTTTAGAAGATTCTTCTGAATTTACCATTTTATTATTATCAATAAGATGGCAATTAAAGCTGCACTCACTGGGAACTTCTAAGCACAGCAGCTTTCTGGATCAATGTTAATGTCATTTAGTTGAAAAGCTGAATGCAGGAATCAATGAGGTTACTGAGGCTTTGTTTTCTCCCCAAAACCTAGATCCATGGGATTAACAATCCTTGGGAACTTAAGGCACAAGCCTGGAAATACCCGAGATATAGGTAGAGAATGTCTTTATTTAATGCTCCAAACTGAAATGCAGCCACCCACGTACATCTCATAGCCAGGAACCATGCATCAACACCCAGATACAAGAACGTATGGAAGAATTCATCTCAAGTTTATTGGGGATCGTCCAGACTACAGGAGCTGCCAATGAATGGGTAATTGATAGTGCACCCATTTTGAAGGTACAGGTGCAGAGGTATTGATTGAGATATAAAAGTTTGAAAATGCATGCCTCCAGATTCTGGGTCAGTTTCCTTCCAGCTGTTATCAGGCAACTAAACCATCCTATCACCAACTAGAGAGCGGTCCTGACCTCCCATCTACCTCTCTGGAGCCCCTCGGACTATCTTTAATCGGAGTTTACTGGACTTTACCTTGCACTAAACGTTATTCCCTTTATCCTCTATCTGTACACTGGGGACTGCTTGAGTGCAATCACGTATAGTCTTTACGCTGACTGGATAGCACGCAACAACAAAAAGCTTTTCACTGTATTTCAGTACACTTGACAATTAACTAAACTAAATGAAGTGGAGAGAAAATATTTGCTGGCATTAACCTTCGGAAATGATTTTGGGCTCTTATTGATAGCAGGGACATTTAGTGAGACTGGCATTTGCAAGGGACCAGACATCTCAGCTTCAGTACTGCTGTTGTACTCATGTCGAGCTGTGCCTCCAGACAGGTTGTCTCAGTACAGTAACAACACTGGCAGCATCCACCTCACCACATACAAATTGCTCCACAATGTCCTGTTTATAAAATGGAGAACCAATCCCATCAGCAAAGTGACAGGAAGTGTTGTCCTGCTTCATGGAAGAGGGATGGGAGAGATCCAGCCAATGTTATTGTCACAAAGTACAGAGATCAAACTATCACACCCGTTTGGTAATTTATCGAAAATAATCAGAAATCCTATTTCCATGATGGAAAAAAATCAGCCCAAATTCAAAAGTAGATTATTAATCCATTTTTTCAGGTTGTAATCTTAACTCGGGGCTGCACAGTGGTGCAGCGGTAGAGTTGCTGCCTTAACTCGGGGCTGCACAGTGGTGCAGCGGTAGTGTTGCTGCCTTAACTCGGGGCTGCACAGTGGTGCAGCGGTAGAGTTGCTGCCTTAACTCGGGGCTGCACAGTGGTGCAGCGGTAGAGTTGCTGCCTTAACTCGGGGCTGCACAGTGGTGCAGCGGTAGAGTTGCTGCCTTAACTCGGGGCTGCACAGTGGTGCAGCGGTAGAGTTGCTGCCTTAACTCGGGGCTGCACAGTGGTGCAGCAGTAGAGTTGCTGCCTTAACTCGGGGCTGCACAGTGGTGCAGCGGTAGAGTTGCTGCCTTAACTCGGGGCTGCACAGTGGTGCAGCGGTAGAGTTGCTGCCTTAACTCGGGGCTGCACAGTGGTGCAGCGGTAGAGTTGCTGCCTTAACTCGGGGCTGCACAGTGGTGCAGCGGTAGAGTTGCTGCCTTAACTCGGGGCTGCACAGTGGTGCAGCGGTAGAGTTGCTGCCTTAACTCGGGGCTGCAGTGGTGCAGCGGTAGAGTTGCTGCCTTAACTCGGGGCTGCACAGTGGTGCAGCGGTAGAGTTGCTGCCTTAACTCGGGGCTGCACAGTGGTGCAGCGGTAGAGTTGCTGCCTTACAGCACCAGACACCCAGGTTCCATCCTGTATGGAGTTTGCACATTCTTCTTGTGACTGCATGGGTTTTCTCTAGGTGCTCTGGTTTCCTCCAAAGTAGACAATAGACAATAGGTGCAGGAGTAGGCCATTTGGCCCTTCGAGCCAGCACCACCATTCAATGTGATCATGGCTGATCATTCTCAATTAGTACCCCGTTCCTGCCTTCTCCCCATACCCCCTGACTCCTTAAGAGCTCTATCTAGCTCTCTCTTGAATGCATTCTGAGAATTGGCTTCCACTGCCTTCTGAGGTTTGTAGGTTAACTGGCTTTGTTAAGTTGTAAATAATTGTGTCTAGTGTGTAGGATAGTGCTAATGTATGGGGATCGCTGGTTGGCGCGGACTCGGGTATGCCTGTTCCGCGCTGTATCTCTAAAGTCTAAAGTAAAAACTTGTTCTTTATTTCTAAAGAAAGTGTTCTGAAAAGGGTCTCTGCATCCAATTGTGATGCCGGAACATACTAAACACCTACACACTTTGTGCGAAACAGTGTTATTCCCTTATTATGTATCTATAAACTGCAAATGGATTGAATGCAGTCATGCATTATCTTTCCGCTGATTGATTAGCAAGCAACAAAAGCTTTTCACTGTACCTCGGTACACGTGACAATAAACTAAACTGAACCACCAGTAACTTACTTAGTATAGTTCTCCAGTGAGTTTTCATTGTCGTAAATACAGATACCCAATAAAAGGGCACAGAGGCCTTGCACAAGCTGCTCCTCCTCTCCGAGATTCTCAGATATCTGCGCAGTTAGCTGAAGAATACTGTCAAGGGCGACTTTAAAAGCAGCTTGGAAATAAAATGGCCCAGGGAATAACAGGTTCTGGGACTTTCATTCTGTTGAATAAGTAGTACAGCATTCTGATTTTACATTTGATGTCATCATTGCTGCCAAGTGAATATAGTACAATGGGAATCACCTCTGTTCTTTGAGTACATTTTACCCAATCTTTTCTGTCGCATGGCAAAAAGCTATTAACTTTCCATCTGTACAACCATCTATCTTTCATAAAGCCCCCTCACCTGTATCCACCTCTCACTCGCAAGGCTATGTCCTGCCCCTCCTCCCTTCCAGTCATCCTCCTCTCATCCCCCCCCACCAAACTCAATCAGTCTGAGGAAGGGTCCAGACCAGAAATGTCACCTGTCCATGTTGCAGAGATGCTGCCTGACCCGCTGAGTTACTCCAGCACTCTGTGTCCATGTTGCAGAGATGCTGCCTGACCCGCTGAGTTACTCCAGCACTCTGTGTCCATGTTCTCCAGAGATGCTGCCTGAGCCGCTGAGTTACTCTAGCACTGTCTTTTTTTCTTTTTAAAGAGTCATACTGAGCTGAAACAGGTCCTTCGGCCCAACTTGCCCACACCGACCAATATGCCCCACCTACACGAGTCCCACCTGCCTGCGTTTGGCCCACATCCCTCTAAACATACCCTATCCATGTACCTGTCTGAATGTTTCTTAAACATTGCAATAGTACATGCCGTAACTACCTCCTCCGGCAGCTTTGTGTAAGAAAGTTACCTCTCAGTTTCCCATTAAATCTTTCCCCCCCTCACCTTAAATCTACGTCCTCCTGTTCTTTTTTGTAAAGCAGCGTCTGCAGTTCCTTATGTCTATCACTCATGTATTGGAGTCACATAGAGGAGTTATCACATTGTTCTCAGGTAGACACAAAATGCTGGAGTAACTCAGCGGGTCAGGCGGCATCTCGGGAGAGAAGGAATGGGTGACGTTTCGGGTCGAGACTGAAGAAGGGCCACCCATTCCTTCTCTCCCGAGATGCTGCCTGACCCGCTGAATTCCTCCAGCATTTTGTGTCTACCTGAGATTTTAACCAGCACCTGCAGTTTTTTTCCATCACATTGTTCTCCTCGGTTAGGGAACCAGCTGCAGATTTTGAAACAAAGGATACGAATGGGACGTTGGTCTGGTTGTGCAAGAAATGAGTGACGGCGATAGGACAGTCGGTCATCCAGATGGACAGCAACATCAGCAAGCCAACCCGTGTCTGTACGTTGCTTCCCTGAATGTAAGAGGAAAGACATTGATAAGCTTACATTTTGATGCCAAACTTCAACTGAAAGCTTGAGCAATTAATTAGGTTGGCAATGCAGTTTGCATCATTTGCAGTATTTAATGGCGAACACTGATAGCAATTGAAGAAACAAAAATGCCACTCATCTGCAAAGTACAAACTCCAAGTTGCGCACACAGCACAATGAGAGATCCAACAAAAGTTTGGACAGCGCTGTAGATTTAGACTGGAGGTAATCTTACTTGCTAGCATCCTGCATAAAGTACAGCAGCCCCATAGCCCAATATCTACCTCAATAGGTCAGAGGCCTCCACTGTCCCTGTTGTCCAATGATATTATATCAGTCGACAAGGACTGATGAGGACGAGGACCTCTGATATCATTCTACTTACAAAATGGATTAAGCTGCTTCCATTTCACAAAGTTGGTTTCCAGCTGCGATTGAGGTCATGCGCAGAAGTACAAAGTAATAAATAATCTCCCCCTTCCCGTTTCAGTGGGTCAGTTTACCAAATAATTTGTTAAACAAATGTCAGGGTGGCACAGTGGTGCAGCAGTAGAGTTGATGCCTTGCAGTCCCAGAGACCCAAGTTTGATCCTGACTACGGGCACCTCTGTCTGTACGGAGTTTGTGCGCTCTCTCTGTGACCGCATTTCATTTACTCTGGGTGCTCCGGTTGCCTACTCCACACTCCAAAGACATGCAAGTCTGTAGGTTAATTGGCTTTGGTAAGATTGTAAAAATTGTCCTTAGTGTGTATGATAGCGCTGGTGTACGGGATGATCGCTGGTCGGCGCGGAATCAGTGTGCCGAACGGCCTGTTTCCTGCGCTGTATAAAAACTCCCCCTTGTGTGTGGGCCAGTGCTAGTGTACGGGGTGATCGTTGGTCGGTGTGGACTTGGTGTGCCGAAGGGCCTGTTTCCACGCTGTATCCCTAAAGTCTAAAGTTCTACGTTATATCTTTCTGATATAACCCATGTCAAACAATAGAAATATTATAATGCCTTTATTTCCAGTTTCATATCCAGAAAGAGGATAAAACTGATAAAACTCCTACCTGTGCCCAGGAATATTCACATCCTGACATGGGCTGGCTGCATTAACTCCAGTTAACAAACTGTTCATTGCCCAGTCTTTGAAGGACCGACTTCTAACTGCCAGGCCATTAGAACCGTGGCATCTGAACTCAAACATTGACAGCCCATTGCAATGCAGCAAAAAAAGAGGATCAGTCTTTTATGATGAAAGTAGCAATGTTATTGGTGCTTTAAAGTTAAAATGAATCAGGTTAGAGAGGTTAAGGGAAAGGTTAGACTGAAATTTGAAAGGCAGGCAATCAAGTTTAGGCTTCTCTGCATTTACATCCCGATTTCCACCCATATGTGAGTCAACACATGCCATAAACACACTAGAAATGGTAACAGATAACAGATAGAAACAGATAATAGATGAAGATGTGATATTCAACAAAAGACATATTACATAAGTGAGTCTACACAAGGAGACATTATACGTAGGCTAGTTAACCTGTTCTCATGCCTTTGCCCCGCTATCTTTCTCTTGCTATATATCTTTATTTACAGGATTGTCAGTTTGTGGAATCCCTAAATAATGTAAAAGTGATTCATGAATCGTGGTAATTCTGGTAATGATGGAATCATCCGGTAATCTGATGTATCCAATGTGTGAGCAAATCAAGATGATGTTTAACATGGAGAGGATCCTGCATGCAGTGATGTCCCCATGCCCCTGTTGACCTTGCCCTTCCGGGTGGGAAGGGAGCAGGCTTTGGAACACGCTGTCAAAGTTTGAACGGTCAGTCGAAGCAATCTTGGCAAATTATTATATTTCCTCAACATTTGATTCTATCCTTAATTCCCTCAAAATGGCCTCTGCGTTCAATTTAATTCTACTTGGGTTACCTTAAAGGGATTAAGGGTTACCTTGAAGTTCCATCCAGCAGGGTCATATTTACTGGAGGGCAGTACCCAGAATATGCGCCACCACCAAAGTTCATTTCAATGGAAAAAAAGGATTCTATCAAACCAAGTTGATTCTATTTCTGGAATTCTGTTTTGGAATAATTGGTGCTTTCCATGACTTGCCCAAAGATGCAAACTCTCTGGTAGACAAAAAATGCCAGAGTAATTCAGCAGGTCAGGCAGCATCTCGGGAGAGAAGGAATGGGTGACGTTTCAGGACGAGACCCTTCTTCAGTCTGAACTTCTTCAGGCCGAAGAAGGGTCTCGACCCGAAACGTCACCCATTCCTTCACTCCCGAGATGCTGCCTGACCCGCTGAGTTACTCCGGCATTTTGTGTCCACCTTCGATTTAAATCCGCATCTGCAGTTTTTTTTCCTATGCAAACTCTCTGGTCTGAACTCCTTCATATAAAGATCTTGAAAAGGGCGTCCCTCAAGACTTTTGAATTGAATTTGAATTAAATTGAATACTTTATTGTCACATGTGACAAGTCACAGTGAAATTCTTTGCTTGCAGACGCAAATAGTCGCCACGTAATAGGCACTGACACAAAGTGACAAAGTATCACGCGCCAGGTCTGCCTTTATTCCCTCCCTCCCTCCCTCCCTCCTTCCCCACCACTACCCCACACCTCACAGCAATTCCCCCTTGCTTTTCAAAAGAGGGTACCACAACCTGCTCTGGAAATCAAAAATATCTGCAGGTTTTGGAAATCTGAAATAAAAAGGTGGACGCCTGAAAACATTCAGGTCTGGTATCATCTGTGTGAAGCAGGGGGTCTTCTGGCCAAAACATACACCCGGTCTCTCTTTCCACAGAAGCTGCCCAGCTTGCTCTTCTTTCTTAAAGAAATTATGCATTGGTAAAGAGTCTCACAGCTAAATAAAATTAGCCGGATATTCATCCGGTTAAGAAAATTAAGATTACGAAAATTCTTCCAGAAGTGACACAAACTTTTACTTTTTTTAAATTAAGGACCAATTGTGAAATTACTGATCCAAAGTAAATTAAACCTGCACTTTAAGTTACTCAGTGGCTATTTCAAATGTTGATTTTGCTTAATGGTCGCCTTAAATATTTTGGATTAGACCACAGAATTCAAGAGTGGGATTTCTCTACTATTTTAATAGGAAGGGCGTGCAGCTCCAAATAATACTTCATTACAGGTCTTAGAATCAGACTGCACCAAGAGCTCCCGCAACACTGAACTCCAAGACTATATAATTGGCAAGCTTTCCCTGATTAGGGTGTGCCACACACGTAAATTATGATGGCAAAAGGCAAGGATTATCCAGGTATATAATTAATTTTGCAGTTAGATCATGAACACGTTACTGACCCCCCTTTGACCTTTCTCATAGTCTCAGCCTACAACCAAAGTGGAAAGCAATTCCGACTGAGACAACAAAAGTGGGAACTAATCCAGTTTGACATCTAGCTAATCATTGGTTCAGTAATACAAATAACATAGGGAACTGGGAGCGAGAAAGCATAGAAGTTACTTGAATTAAGATACTCAAAATTACCGGTTGAGAGCATTTGGAACTACATTTAATTAACAATACCAATATGTTACTTTGCAAAATGTAACTGAGCACTGGTGTATTTGGAGATTCTTTGGGCAAGTGTCCAAAGTTAAATTATGGTGCACAAGTTTAATCCTTTACATCAACATTTTCAACTTTTTGGTAGGCATTAGATCTGAAAGTCTTGGCCTGGGCTTTCTTGCTGCAGAGAATATTTCTCGATATTTTCTAATTTTGGATGTCTTGTTGCACTGATCTTGGTAAATTGATCATTTCTCTTCCTTTAACATTTCTTGCATATTAACCATAGGATGTAACAGTGAATCCAAATGACCTTGATCATTTATTCCAAGCCATTGACGTGTATGTCAACAAGACAGCAGTATCCGAGAATTGACAAACCATAAATACAAGGCTCGTAAACTCGAAGCACACACTGTTGACCATCACCGACAATTCCGAGCTGCAGAAAGTCTGGAAACCACCACTGAAAAGTCTGCACCACAAGCAACACATTGACACCCAGCATTCAAGAGTTAAAAGTGCAGTCACAAATGTTTTCCCAAATAAATGCATACCCTGCCATAGGGAGATAGGAGGAACAGAGAGGGTTAGATGCTCATGGAATTAGCTGGTTTTGGGGTCAGCATTGTATGTAATATTTCTAACTTTTACACTGCATTTTGAAGAAGCACTTACTTATACATTAGGCACATGGGTTAAGTTACTATTTCACCACACATTGCCCACAGCATGCATTCAACACAAGTACAGAACCGATGCAGTCCACTTCCATTCCCCACAATCACTGGGTGAAACGCCAAGCGTAACAAATCATGGACACCCTGTGATGCAAATTTGGAACGGAAACATTTGGAAGTTTGCCAAAGTTGAAACTTTGATTTAGTAATGCACCTTGAATTAATCAGTAGCTCAGTCAGGAGAACAAGGAGAAATAACTTGCAAAGATGGACACAGAGTGCTGGAGTAACTCAGCGGCTCAGGCAGCATCTCTGGAGAACATGGACACAGAGTGCTGGAGTAACTCAGCGGGTCAGGCAGCATCTCCGGAGAAAAAGGATGGGTGACGTTTCGGGCTGGTACCTTTTTAATGACTGGAACTTTGGATTCATAATTGAGATGCACATAGATTAAACGGTACACGCTTTTGTAAATGGGTTCAGTTTTGACGGGTTGAACAGGCCAAGGGCAATTAGAGGGATGTGCAATAAATGTTACCCATTCCAGCAACAACCACATGGGGTTAAAATAAAATTAGAAATGTACAAGAGCAAGCCAAGCTGGCCCAGCACACCATTGGTCGATGTAACCTGGACCGAGTGGGGGAAGAAATCAGGAGAGGATCAGATTCACATCTGATCCAATTCTTACAATCAAGGAGATGTCCAATGGGCCAAAGATAGACACAAAGTGCTGAAGTAACTCAGCAGGTCAGGCAACATCTCTGGAGAACATGGATAGGTGACGTTTCGGGTCGAGACCCTTCTTCAGACTGAGAGTCAGAGGAGAGGGAAACTAGCGGTATGAAAAGGTTCTGAACAAATCAAGCCTGGCACCCATGACCATGGAAAGGTGGAGCTGCCTAATTTAACCAATGCCCTTCAATTTGTAGGCAGAGGGCTTATTATTTCTTCAAATAAAATGATTTTCTTTTAAATATACTATCCCCGGGAGGAAAACAAGATCAGGGACAATCCCATCTCCTCCATGCCACAAATCCATGCTTAAACCAAACGTAAAATTCCCTGTTACAGCAGAAGTCACCTAAACTTGAACGAGAAGCCTGGGTCAGCATTTGAATCAGTCAATGCAGTTAAAGAACAAAACAAGCTGAAACCAAGGCAAGAAAACCCTGCTGCAAATAAGCACATGATCTCAGACCAAATAACTCACCCGCCTGTTGAGCTTATCTCCCTGTAATCACACAGCAAACATGAGTGAGAAAAAGATGTTTAGAACAGTCACTTTATGCAAACAAGACTTCAGAATATTGGCTGTTGTTTCATTAGACAGTTGAGATTTACACAGAACTTTTCCTCCCAGATTCATAAATCTTGAATCAACAGCTGCCTTGTGTTTCCCCACGGATGTTCCCAGAGTGGAGAGTTTTTCCACCTGCCTTTGTAATTATTTTCTTTCAAATGTTATATTTTTTCTGAAGGCAATGAACAAGGCAATGGAGATACCCCGCGTACAATTATTTATTGGTCTTTATGTCAAAAAGGTCATCCCCATCAGAATCACATTCCCATTCTTTTGACCACCAACTCATGAAATAGCATCAGTTTTATCTCAAGGTGCTTGATGACAACTGAGAGTCCAACCTGTGGAATCATCTTAGTGGACAGCACTGACGACATGGGGCCCACGTCAACACAGAAAAAGGGATTTCATTCTCACTTTAAATAACCACAATCCAATAATGTTTCCATGGTTGAGAAGCACTGAGATTTTGTATAAGGGATTAAGAGTGCAGAATATAATTCTCAGCATTGCAGCACATCAGTTCCACAGACAAAGTCCAACGTCCGCAATGGGGTAGAGGTGAATCGGACAGTACCCTAGCTTATGGAAGGACCGTTCAAGCAACTTGGTACACGTGATAATAATAAATCAATATCAGTAGCCAAGGCAGGCAATGCCACCCTTGCCCTTTCACATTCCAGAGACCCAACAATCTTTCCAGGTGAAGCATCTAGGGACCAATCCAATGCACTGCATTCTGGATTTCATACTGTGGCCTCCTCTATGTTGGAGAAACCAACACATTTGCAGAGAACCTGTGTTCAGTCCACAGGGGCAACTTGGGCAATGTTGTTGCCACCCACTTCAATTCTTCGTTCCGCTTCCCACTCTGACGTATCCGCTGCCTCTCTGACCTATCCATCAGTGTATACACCGATCAGCCAAAAACATTATGACCTGATGAACCAAAACATTATGACCACCTGCCTAATGTGCTTTTGGTCCTCCGTGTGCAGCCCCATACGCAGCAGGGTGCGATGCACTGTGTATTGTGACACATTCCTCCCATGACCACCATTAACATTTTCTGTAACTTGTGCCACAGTCGACCTTCTGTTGGTTCGGACCAGACGGGATAGCCTTCGTTGCCCTCGCGCATCTGTCGCCGGTTTGTCCCTCCTCGGACCACTGTCGGTAGGTACTCACCACTGCTGACCGGGAGCACCCCACAAGCCTTGCCGTTTCACAGATGCTCAGATCCGGTCGTCTGGCCATAACAATTTGGCCCTTCTCAAAGTCGCTCAGGTCTTTACTCCTGCCCATTTCTCCTGCATCCAACACATCAACTTCAAGAACTGACTGTTCACTTGCTGCCTAATATATCCCACCCCTTGACAGGTGCCATTGTAACAAGGTAATCAATGTTAATCACTTCGCCTGTCCGTGGTCATAATGTTTTGGTTGGTCTGTGACTACATCTAAAAATTTACACATATCCCCACCATTTTGTGTAATGATATTAAAAACGGAGGGAATTCTTCAGTTTATGATGTACAGCTTCTAACTTCATTCCATGAGTCATAGAATCATGGAGCCATGCAGCATGGAAACAGGCCCTTCGGCCCACATCAACCAACATGCCCTTGTATATGCAATAAACTTTATTTCACTTTTCAAAGGGGCATAAACATTATAATCCATGTTTTTTACTTCCTGTGACAGACACAAAAAGCTGGAGTGACTCAGCGGGACAGGCAGCATCTTTGCAGAGAAGGAATGGGTGACATTTCGGGTCGAGACGCTTCTTACTTTCTAGTTAGCTGCCTGAGAATTCTGAGATCGACTGCCCAGCCTCAATTATTTTAGTTTAGAGATACAGTGCGGAAACAGGCCCTTTGGCCCACACCGACCAGCAATCCCCCGCACACTAACACTATCCTACACACACTAGGGACGCACACGCAGGGACAACTGACACTTATACCAAGCCAATTAATCGATAAACCTGTACGTCTCTGGAATGTGGGAGGAAGCCAAAGATCGCGGAGAAAACCCACATGGTCATAGGGAGAACGTACAAACTCCTTGTAGACAGCACCCGTAGTCAGGATGGAACCTGGGTTCACTGGCGCTGTAAGGCAGCAACTCTACCGCTGCGCCACCGTGTCACCCTTGCCACCCTGCCACAATTATCCTGAAGTTGCTTGTTAAAAAATGAAAACAACATTTTCGACATATTCACTCCCAGTGAAAAATTTAATTCTTACTTGTTCCAAAGATAGGGACATCTGGTAATTTGCCATTTAGAAAACCTATTCTCCTTTCACCAACTGATTTATAACACTAATCTCTGAGCATTTGTCCCTGAAAAACATAGAATCCCATAGATTCATTTAAGCCAAGATCCCATTGTAGAGTCATACAGCAGGGAATCAGGCCCTTCGGCCCAACTTGCCCACATGCGGGGGCTTCGATCACCGGCTGTGGGAGCTTCGATCTCCCCGACTGCGGATGGTTCGACTGCCCCGTCCGCAGGAGAATGAGGAGGAAACAAGATAAGACTTTATTGCCTTCCATCCCAGTAAGGAATGTGGGAGCCGCTGTGGTGGATGTTTATGTTAACTTTTATGTAGTTGTGTGTCTTGTTGCTTTTGTTCTGGAATGACTGTATGGTAAATCAAATTTCACTGTACCTTAAATGGTACACGTGACAAAAAGGACCATTAGAGATCACCTCTCACACATCCGTGCTCCATGGAATTGCACTGGAGTTGAAGTAAATCTGCTCACTGCAAGCTAACAGAGCAACACCAACTCCCTGCTCTACCACGAGTGACCTTTTCTAGAACCGGTAATGAAAACAGACAGCTTGAACCAAAGCAAAACAAAAAGTGCTGGGGGAGCTTAGTAGGTCTCAGGCAACATCCGCGGAGGGGAATGGACAGACAACATTCCGGTTCGGGACCCTTCTTTTTTCTGCCTGATGGATTGGGGGGGGGGGGGGGGGGGAGGGGGAAGCTGGAATAGAAAGGGTGGAGGCGGGCCAAAGTCTGGCAAGGGATGGTGATGCGGGTGAGTGGGGGTAATTGCCAGATGAGTGGAATAAATGACAAAGGAAGGAGACAAAAGGGTGTCAGATAGGGAGAAGAGGAGTGAAATGAGAAGCCAGAGGGAGGGGTATGGGTGGTTGGGGACAGAGGGAGGGGAAAGCTAGGGATCTCATCCTTGAGTTCCCTGTCATTCCCCCATTCTCCCTCCCCTATCCTCTTACACCCACATCCCTCCCTCCAGCTTTACATTTCACTCCTCCTCTTTGTCAAATGTCTTTGTCATTCACTCCACTCATTCCACAAGCATTGCCTTTGAGCTAATTATCTTTGTAAAAAAGGAAAACAAAAGCCCTTCTTGGATGCAGTGTGATCGGATTGAATGAACCATCATCCTATAACCCCTTTCACTGTCCCCCACTTTTCCTTCCTGGTCTTTCAAACACAAAACAACTAATTGAATTATCCACATGTATCCACCTATCACTTGCCCTTCATTTACCCTCCCTCTGCTCCAGTCTGTGGAAGGGTTCCAGCCCGAGACGTCGTCTGTCCACTCCCTCCACAGATGCTGCCTGACCCGCCGAGTTCCTCCAGCACTCTATGTTTTGCTCGGGATACCAGCGTCTGCAGCTTCTTGTGCCTTTCAGTTTGAGCCAAAGGCGAGTGAGTTGAAAGCCTGCCGTTCAAGATATGGTGAGTAACATTGGTGCTTCATACCTGCGAGAGGATATTGGTGCACTGCTGGAGCAGAGACACGGGTGGATTTCCAAGGCTGGTGGCCAACTGAACCCTGAGCAGCTGTTCCTTCTGGACTGAGTTGTCCTGCAGAGCGTGTGCTAGTGCCACGGCAGCACACCAGTTTGACAGCGAGTCTGCAGAGAAGAGGCCTCCACACAGCAGCTGGCCGGCTGAGATGGAATTAGCTGGACAAAGAAAAGGCATCATCAATTTGAAATTATATATGGGCTGCTGTGAGAAGCAAACAGAACAGGAACACTTTAAGAGGATAGCATTTCTCAGAAGTTTAGTTTCGAGATACAGCATGGAAACAGGCCCTTCAGCCCACCGAGTCCATGCCGATCATCGATCACCCATTCTCACTAGCTCTACGTTGTCCCACCTTCCCTGCACATTAGGGACAATTTACATAGGGCCAATTAACCTACAATCCTGCATGTCTTTGGGATGTGGGAGGAACCCGAAACACCTGGAGAAAACCCATGTGGTCATAGGGGGCAGACAGCACCCAAGGTCAGCATGGAAACCGGGTCTCTGGCACTGAGAGGCATCACCACTGCCCCACCAAGATATTATTAACAATTTTCTGTACAATAATTGGGAAACTGAACTTCAGCTAGCTGATGTCCAAGCCCTTCAGTTCTCCATCTGCATGGGCTTTGTAAACCTGAATTAAATTTTTTAAAGCTTGGCTGAAACTCTATTATTCGAGATATATCTTGCTCAACTGCCCCATCTATCAAGAGATGTTGCCTGTCCTGCTGAGTTACTCCAGCATTTTGTGTTTATCTTCAGTCCAAATTAATGTATAGGTCCTCCTCTTGTTATGAACACCCAACTTGTGTGCAGCCCGTACATGTAAATGAGCATTTGGGAGATCAGCAGAAATGATTTGTTTGCTGCTGTCGGGCTGCAGGCACCAAGTGACAACTTGGTTTGTGGCAATGTTTGTATGATTCTGTTAAACTTTGTGGCTTAACTATACAATGCCCTTGAAACATCTCACAGTCTTGATGGAGGCAAATGAATAAGGTCAGCCCAGGCTACTGGAAGGTTCTGTTCCTGTGACCTGTTTGTAACCTGAACAGTTACAGTTCACAAGTCAGAAATGCAGCTGCCCACCAATACATTTAAATAAAAAAACATAAGCCAAACAAGGGCATTGTGTAGTTAAGCCACAAAGTTTAACAGAATCATACAAACATTGCCACAAACCAAGTTACCACTTGGTGCCTGCAGCCCGACAGCAGCTAACAAATCATTTCTGCTGATCTCCCAAATGCTCATTTACATGTACGGGCTGAACACAGGTTGGGTGTTCATAACAAGAGGACCTATACAAAGTTTAAAAAGTATTTGAAAAACAAAAAGCACACTGTAAATCAGAAGTCTACAGGGAGTAGAGCTGTCTGCTCAAATTGACCAACCCAGAATCAGCCTAAATATCTGAATGTCCGCTTCTGTGCTGCAGTTTTCTAGACTCTGAGCAGCAGATTGTTAATCACACAAAAGCCATTCAACCCACTGAGTGATTTTGATCCTGAGTCCTTGCTTTTCAAGTATTCATTGCTTTTAAATCTGATTCAGTTCAGTGCCCAGAACGTTAATAGAAATGAGCAATCCCTGGCTGAAGACATTCTTGCCCAATCTTTTTGGTGTCTAACTTGTTACTGTTGTGGGAAAATCTATAACCACTGATTAGTTCTGAAGCATTCACTGCATGCTTCTGCTTTCTAAGAGATGCCGATGGTTCACTCAAAATTACACTGAGGCTCTGTAAACTGAACCATTGCATTGGCATGTTATCATGCAGATGAGTTGAAACAAGATACAGGTTATGCAGCCAAACCTTCTTGCAGTATCTTTTTGGTTTTTATTTCATGCTTGCATTATTAAGTCAAAGGCTCTCAAATATCATTTAACCATATAACATATAACCATATAACAATTACAGCATGGAAACAGGCCCGTTCGGCCCTACCAGTCCATGCCGACCACTTTCTCTGACCTAGTCTCATCTACCTGCTCTCAGACCATAACCCTCCAATCCCCTCCCATCCATATACCTATCCAATTTACTCTTAAATAAAATCGAGCCTGCCTCCACCATTTCCATCGGAAGCTCATTCCACACAGCCACCACCCTCTGAGTAAAGAAGTTACCCCTCATGTTACCCCTAAACTTTTGTCCCTTAATTCTGAAGTTATGTCCCCTTGTTGGAATCTTCCCCACTCTCAAAGGGAAAAGCCTACCCACGTCAACTCTGTGCGTCCCTCTTAAAATTTTAAAAACCTCTATCAAGTCCCCCCTCAACCTTCTACGCTCCAAAGAATAAAGACCCAACCTGTTCAACCTCTCTCTGTAGCTTAAGTGCTGAAACCCAGGCAACATTCTAGTAAATCTCCTCTGTACTCTCTCCATTTTGTCGACATCCTTCCTATAATTTGGCGACCAGAACTGCACACCATACTCCAGATTCGGCCTCACCAATGCCCTATACAATTTCAACATTACATCCCAACTTCTATATTCGATGCTCTGATTTATAAAGGCAAGCATACCAAACGCCTTCTTCACCACCCTATCCACATGAGATTCCACCTTCAGGGAACAATGCAGTTATTCCCAGACCCCTCTGTTCCACTGCATTCCTCAATTCCCTATCATTTACCCTGTACGTCCTATTTTGATTTGTCCTACCAAAATGCAGCACCTCACACTTATCAGCATTAACATGCCTCAATGGATATTTTGACGGTGGAGATAGACAGAATTTTGATTAGTGCGGGTGTCAGAGGTTATGGGGAGAAGGCAGAAGAATGGGGTTTAGAGAGAAAGATAGATCAGCCTTGATTGAATGGTGGGCTGAATGGCTTAATTCTGCTCCTATAACTTATGAACTACGAACTTATGAAAACAAGCATGAACAACTAGATTTGTACGTGGCAGGTTTCTCAGGTACACATGGAATAATTTAGAAACTGGTTTTAAACGGGAAGGCTCACCATCAATGGTTGTTGGCAGAAGTGTGGCCACGATCTCCGCTTGCCCTCGCTGGTTTTTGTACAAGAAGCACTGGAAGCAGTAGAGCACGGCGCAGCGTAGAACAAACGGCTGCCTCTCATTCACCATGGACATCAGAAGTACCACAATCGCAGGCCTGGGCCGGAAAATGGTTCAAAAAGGAGATTTAAGAACATGAATTTCACAAGACCTCGGAACAGAATCAGGCCATTCAGCACAATCTACTCTGCCATTCAATCATGGCTGATCTATCTTTCCGCTCTCACGCCCATTCTCCTGACCTCTTTCCACAACCTCACTAATCAAGATCCTGTCAATCTCCACCTTAAAAATACCCAATGACGGCCTCCACAGCTGTCAGTGGCAATGAATTCCACAGATTCACCACCTTCTGTCCAAAGAAATCCCTCCTCGTCTCCATTCTAAAGGTACGTCCTTTTATTCTAAGGCTGTGCCATCTGGTTCTAGACTCTACCACTGGTGAAAGCTTCCTCTCCACATCCACTCTATACAGGCCTTTCACTATCCGATGTAGGTTTCGATGAGATTTCCCCTCATCCTTCTAAACTCCAGTGAGTCCAGGCCCACAGCCTTCAAACGCTCTTTATACATTAACCCAATCATCTCCAGGATCATTGACGGAAACCTCCTCTGGACTGTCTCCAATGCCAGGACATCTTTCCTCAGATATGGGCCAGAACTGCTCACAATACTCCACGTGGTCTGCCCAGAGCATTTTAAAGCCCCAGCATTACATCCTTGCTTATGTATTCTCTTCCCCTTGAATGAGTCCTAGCTTTGCATTTGCCTTCCTTGCTGCCGACTCAATCTGCAAACGAACCTTTTTAGGAATCCTGCACCAGCACCCGAGTGCCTTTGCACCTCCGATTTCTGAATCCTCTCCACATTTAGAAAGTACTCTATGCCTTTATTGCTTATGCCGAAGTGCATGACCATACACTTTGCTACACTGTATTTCATTTGCCTTACCTTTGCCCACTTGCCAATCTGTCCAAGTCTTTCTGCAGCTTCCCTGCTTCCTCAACACTACCTGCCCCTGCACCTGTGTTCGTATAATCGGCAAACCTGGCCATAAAGCCGTCAATTCCGTCATCCAGATCATTAACATATAATGTGAAAAGCAGCAGACCCAGCACTGACCCTAAAGAACACCACTAGTCACTGGCAGTCTACTAGAAAAGACTCCCTTTACTCCCACTCTTTGCCTTATGCCAATCAGCCAATCTTCTATCCATGCAAGTACCTTGACTCTAATACCATGGGCTCCTATTTTATAGAAACATAAAAACATAGAAAATAGGTGCAGGAGTAGGCCATTCGGCCCTTCGAGCCTGCACCGCCATTCAATATGATCATGGCTGATCATCCAACTCAGTATCCCGTTCCTGCCTTCTCTCCATACCCCCTGATCCCTTTAGCCACAAGGGCCACATCTAACTCCCTCTTAAATATAGCCAATGAACTGGCCTCAACTACCTTCTGTGGCAGAGAATTCCACAGATTCACCACTCTCTGTGTGAAAAAAAACTTTCTCATCTCGGTCCTAAAAGACGTCCCCCTTATCCTTAAACTGTGACCCCTTGTTCTGGACTGCCCCAACATTTAGCAGCTTCATGTGTGGGACCTTAAAGGCATTCTGAAAATCCAAATGTACAACATCTACTAACTCTTCTTTGTCAATACTGCTTGGTATCTCCTCAAAAAAACACTAACAGATTTGTCAGGCAAGATCTCCCCATAACAAAACCACGCTGGCTTTGGAATCAAAAATATTTATTAAAACAAAACTGATCAAGGTCAGTCTGAAGAAGGGTCTCGACCCGAAACGTCACCCATTCCTTCTCTCCCGAGATGCTGCCTGACCTGCTGAGTTACTCCAGCATTTTGTGAATAAATCAAAATATCACCCTGTGGGGTCTTCTGCTTTAGTGACATGTGAACAACACATATATTTTCAAAATTTGGGATGGAGTCATAGAGTATTGAAACAGGCCCTTAGGCCCAACTTGTCAACGCTAACCAAACTGTTCCATCTAGGCTCGTCCCATTTGAGTATAGGAGTAAAGAGGCCCATCTGCAGTTGTACAGGGCCCTGATGAGACCACATATGGATCATTGTGTACAGTTTTAGCCTCCTAATTTGAGGAAGGACGTCCTTGCTATTGAGGCAGTGTATCGTAGGTTCACCAGGTTAATCCCCGGAATGGCGGGACTGTCATATGAAGAAACATTGGAAAGACTGGGCTTGTATTCACTGGAATTTAGAAGGATGAGAAGGAATCTTATAGAAACATATAAAATTATAAAAGGACTGGACAAGCAGGAAAAATGTTCCCAATGTTGGGGGAGTCCAGAACCAGGGGCCACTGTCTAAGAATAAAGGTGAGGCCATTTAAAACTGAGGTGAGAAAAACTTTTTCACCCAGAGAGTTGTGAATTTGTGGAATTCTTTGCCACAGAAGGCAGTGGAGGCCAATTCACTGGATGAATTTAAAAGAGAGTTAGATAGAGCTCTGGGGGCTAGCGGAATCAAGGGATATGGGGAGAAGGTAGGCACGGGTTGCTGATTATGGATGATCAGCCATGGTCACAATAAATGGCGGTGCTGGCTCGAAGGGCCAAATGGCCTCCTCCTGCACCTATTTTCTATGTTTCTATGGCCCATAACCAAGAATTCTTTTGAAGATTTGCACATTCCATCAATGTGAAATGACAGAATTCCATCAATCAGATAAGTCAGCGTACAACATGATTTGCATTTCCAACAATATCTTTTGCATGTTGTAATGAGATTTTTTTTTTTTTTAATTTCAAAAGACATTCTGGAAAATATTTTAGATGGATGAGTAAAATTTCAACTTCGTACACCATACCAGTGCTGGAACAAAGAGGTCAAATTTAAAGAGAAGCATCGACCTTCAAATGTCATTCTAAATAGATGGAATAGAGGTGAGGAGGTGATCTCATCAAAGTGTATAAAACCTTGAGGGGAATACCTAGGGTGAGTGCACAGAGTGTTTTTCCCAGGGTAGGGGAAATCAAGAACCAGAGGACAAAGGTTTAAGAGAGGGGAAAGATAGGAACGGTTTAGAGGGATGTGGGCCAGGCGCAGGTAAATGGGACTAGCTTAGGCGGGGCATCTTGGTCGGCAGGGATGAGTCGGGCCGAAGAACCCGTTTCCTTGCTGTGAATCTATGACTCTAATAGCTTGGTTAAGACAGGACTAAGTATGCACCAAACTATTATGGAATTAACTCACTGTAAGAGCTCGACACACACACTCAGTTATATGGGCACATAACTCAGTGAGGTGATGAAAGACTGATGCATACCGCATACGTTATGACATGCATTCGAAATAAATCATTTGCATTTGAAAATGAAAGGCCTTATATTCAGAACAGGAACTGATAAATGCAATCAGAATTGAGTTCATACAGAAAACTCTGGGTCCACAGCACCATTTGGAGAGAAAAAAGACAAAATGTTCAATTCTTGGGTTGATGTGGATTTGTAAATTGCACCCAGACATGAGAGAAAATTAGAAAATATGCAGTTACTTGAAATCTGAAATAAGAAAATAAAATATTGGAAAATCTTAGCAGATAGGGCAACATCTGTGTAGAAAGAGGCATTTAAAGATTCATGTCCAGAGTTTTCATCAAGGGTTCTGCCTGACTGACAACATTTTGTGTTGTTTATTGTATCTGGAAACAGCAGACTTGCATTTGCGTTAGCCAAAATGGAGTCGTCAAGTTTACTCGTTGGTCTGAGATCCTGACCTTTAAATATCCCTTCCCTATAACAATCAAAGGTGGTACAATGGTGAATTTCATCACCCTACCGTTCCAAAGGGATGGGTCCAAAATATAGAAATGAGTCCATGTTTTCCAGCTTTGCACTGCGAGTCTTTATTATCAAAGGGCAGTGTGATGTAGCAGGGGCAAGTCCTTTATCGCGGGGATGTTGAGTGTAGGACCCATCCTCTCAAGTTCAGCAGCTGCACTGATAATGGTAAGGAGCTCACAAATGGATAATCGAACTTTTTTCTCCCAGGTGGGAATGTCAAACACTAGAGGGAATAGGTTTAAGCCGAGAAGGGAGAAGTTTAAAGATGAGCAATGCAATTTTGTTTTATATACACAGAGTGGGAAGTGAATAGATCGCACTACCTGGGGAGGTGGAAGAAGCAAATTTTAAGAGAGGCTTTTAGAAATGCACATGAGGAGCTAGGGAGCAGAGGTACTCCGACCACATGCAGGCAGTTTAGATTAGCATCATGGTCAGCAGACATGGTGGTCTGAAGGGCCTGCTCTGTTCTGTTTTACGTGCTAAATACATTACAAGATTCAATAAGGTATCACAAAATGCTGGAGTAACTCAGCAGGTCAGGCAGCATCTAGGAGAGAGGGAATGGGTGACGTTTCGGGTCGAGACCCTTCTTCAGACTGATGCCAGGGGGCGGGACAAAGAAAGGATATAGGTGGAGAGAGGAAGACAGTGGGAGAACTGGGAAGGGAGGGGGAAGAGAGGGACAGAGGAACTATCTAAAGTTGGAGAAGTCAATGTTCATACCGCTGGGCTGCAAGCTGCCCAAGCAAAATATGAGGTGCTGTTCCTCCAATTTCCGGTGGGCCTCACTATGGCACTGGAGGAGGCCCCTGACAGAAAGGCCCATGACATCAACTCCATCCAAGGACACCTGTCCCTTTACCTCCCCCCTCAACTCCATCCAAGGACACAAACAGTCTTTCCAGGTGAGACAGAGGTTCACCTGCACCTCCTCCAACCTCATCTATTGCATCCGCTGCTCTAGATGTCAACTTCTCTATATCGGCGAGACCAAACGCAGGCTCGGCGATCGTTTTGCTCAACACCTTCACTCAGTCCGCCTTAACCAACCTGATCTCCCGGTGGCTGAGCACTTCAACTCCCCCTCCCACTCCCAGTCTGACCTTTGTCATGGGCCTCCTCCAGGCCCACCGGAAATTGGAGGAACAGCACCTCATATTTTGCTTGGGCAGCTTGCAGCCCAGCGGTATGAACATTGACTTCTCCAACCTTAGATAGTTCCTCTGACCCTCTCCCCCCCCCCCCCCCCCCCCTTCCCAGTTCTCCCACTGTCTTCCTGTCTCCACCTATATCCTTTCTTTGTTCCATCGCCCTGACATCAGTCTGAAGAACCTGATTTTCTGGTAGCTCAGCACTTTAACTCCCCCTCCCATTCCCAATCTGACCTTTCTGTCCTGGGCCCCCTCCATTGCCAGAATAAGGCCCAGCGCAAATTGGAGGAACAGCACCTCATATTTCGCTTGGGCAGTTTACACCCCAGTGGTATGAACATTGACTTTTCTAACTTCAGATAGTTCCTGCTTTCCCTCTGTATCCCCTCCCCTTCCCAGTTCTCCCACCAGTCTTCCTGTCTCCTACTACATCTATCTTTGTCCCGCCCCATCCCCTGACATCAGTCTGAAGAAGGGTCTCGACCCGCAACGTCACCCATTCCTTCTCTCCAGAGATGCTGCCTGACCCGCTGAGTTACTCCAGCTTTTTGTGTCTACCTGTCCAACAAGATAGTTCTTTTCATTTTACCTTGGTGGGTTGGAAGGTGCATTCACTGAAGCAAAGTAATCCTGGTTTACCTGGGAACCTCTGATAACCTCAGATACTGTGTTAATGGTCTAAACATAAAAGCAAAAGGCAAAAATCAGAGATCACAGGTACAATAAATGGCAAGTGTCAACTGACTCATGCAACAAAATACTCACCCCTCAGTTAATATAATTAAAACAGATCAGCTGAGCATTGACTTGCTGTGTTTTATGGGAGCTTGTTCAATAATTGGATGTTGTTTGGTGTTGCTTTTCCTTTATTAATTTACACAGTAAGGCCATCACTAACAAGATAATTATTCATCGCACCTGCCCTTGAAAAGGATTAACAAATATGGTGCTGGGATTGCCTCTGACAATCACAACCATCTTGCTTTGTGCGAGGTGTGACAATGGTCAATGAAGCTGTTATCACAGATGGCCATTGATCAGTTTTACCAGGGCTCTCTCTGCATCACTCTTGGCTCATGATCATCAGACATCATCCTCGCAAGATTCAACTCTGTTGTCCATGTTTAAGCCAAGGTTGTGATGAAGTCCTGGCAAAACCAAAACTAACCATTGGTGGGCAGACTATTAGCAAATAGTTTAGTTTAGTGATACAGCGTGGAAACAGGCCCTTTGACCCACCGAGTCCATGCCGATCAATGATCACCTATACCCCTGTGGTATTTATTCATAAAATGCTGGAGTAACTCAGCAGGTCAGGCAGCATTATATCAGACAGCCACCTATACACCTGTTCTATCCTACATACTATGGATAATTTACAGAGGCCAATTAACCTACAAACCCACACATCTTTGGAATGTGGGAGGAAACTGGAGCACCGAGGAAACCCACAAGGTGACAGGGAGAATGTGCAAACTCCATCCAGCCAGCACCCGTAGTCAGAATCGCATGTGGGTCCATGACGCTGTAAGCCAACAACTCTTCTGCTGTGCCATTGTGCTCCCCACTGTACTGCTTGATCGCACTGTTGATGCTACTTTCCATCAGCCTGCTGTGATTGGCAGTGCACTAACTGTGCCTCACACATAATTGTGCAGTAGTCGCGCACTGCCAGGTTAAACGTGATCTACCTATTCTAGAATAGCTTGTCTAGCACATCTAGTTCCAAAAGTGAAGTCTTCAGCAGTACAGCTGAGATCATGCCTGGTTCTAATGGATTTATTATATAGGAAATAGCCGAGAACACTGGATATCTTGTGAAGCAAATCAAATTAGCCAAAGGTAGGATTCTGAGACAGCGCGAACCCTACATGAAAGACTGTCCTAAAAAACTAGTTTATTGGCAATGCGGCAATTTGAACTATTGGAAGTTTGCAGAGACATTATAGATGCACGAATGCTGTTAGTAAAATGCAACAGAACATTTCCATTCCAACTTCCAGGCCTTAATATCAAATATTCCCAATTCAAAAACACATCAGAGCCAAAATAAAACTCTGACTACTTTTAATCAATCCCTCTCAGCTCTCTGTCGGTCATAGAGGCAGGAAACAGACCCTTCCTGACCATGTCATTTATGCCGACCTTGTCCCACTTGCCTGCATCTGACCCTTCAAACCTTTCCTGACCATGTACCTGTTCAAATGTCTTTTAAATGAATCTCAAGTACAGCATCTGTTTTAAATTGGACCACCTTTTAAATTCTTGGTGACTATCAAAGAATAACCGAACTGGTTCTGACTCTTGCTCGAAGGAGTCTTTCATTCTGTCTGAATGAGTCTGAATTTCATTGAGTCTGAAGAAGAGTCTCGACCCAAAACGTCGCCCATTCCTTCTCTCCTGAGATGCTGCCTGACCTGCTGAGTTACTCCAGCATTTTGTGAATAATTTTTCATTCATCTGCTCAGTACAGAACTACACTACAAGTACTGGGAATTTGGAGCTACAATACCCTCCAGGTGTTTCAGCACAGCCCTTGGAACAGTTTCAGTAACACAATGGCAAAATTAAGTTACACCTGCTGTCAAAGGCAATTACAGAATTTAATAGCAACATGCTGCATATTGCTTTATTGTTTTGAATATTTTGTGCAGAAAAATTATTAAATACCTTCTCACATCTTATCACTGCACGCATCGCAAGTTACCATTATTTATCAATTTCGATAAATTGATCTCATTCTGGTGTTTTCAGAGATGCTGCCACGTCAACAGTTGAACATTGTACGACAATATTTATTGTAAAAAAGATTTTCATTGACCTCGGTACGCGTGACAATAAACAAAACTAAACTTATACTTGTACCTGGGAGTTTTAAGATGTCGAGAGGGTTTGACAGGGCGGGTATGAAACTAGAGATCTTTAAAGGGTCCCAAATAAGCACTTGAGAAATCAGGAGAAACCTCATTAGGCGGACCTCAAATCAGATGTGGAACTCACTAATGCAAAAGCTAGTTGAAGGAAATTGTTGAAAACCCAACATAAAAGTGCATAGTCATACAGCGTGGAGACACCCCCTTCAGCCCAACTTGCCCACGCTGACCAACATGCCCCATCTACACTAGTCCCACCAGCCGATTGACCCATAATCCTCTAACCCTATCCTATTATTGTACCTGTCCAAATACCTCTTAAATGTTATGATCGTACCTGCCTCAACTTCCTCCTCCGGCAGCTTTTTCCATATACCCGCCACCCTTTGCGTAAAAAAAGTTACCCTTCAGGTTCCCCCTCACCCTAAACTTAAGCCCTCTGGTTCTCGATACCCCTACTCTGGGCAAGAGACTCTGTGCGTCTACCTGATCTATTCCCCTCAAGCCTTTGAACACCTCTATAAGATCACCCCGCATCCTCCTGCACTCCAAGGAATAAAGTCCTAGAATGCTCAACCTCTCACTATATAGCTCAGGCCCTCGAGTCCTGGCAACAGTCTCGTAAATTTTCTCTGCACTCTTGCCAGCTTGACATCCTTCCTATAACATGGTGACCAAAACTGAACACAATACTCTAAATGTGCCAAGGACGTGCAGGTTTGTAGGTTGATTGGCTTCGGTGGAAGTCGTGAATTGTCCCTGGTGTGTGGGATGGTGCTGGTATGCAGGAGTCGCGAGTAAGCGTAGACCCAGTGGGCTGAGGGGCCTGTTTCCATGATGTATCTCTAAACTAGCCTCCAAGAACTCAGCTTCCAAGATGGCGCCCAGCCCAGGCGACTATTTGAGTGCTAGCCACAGAAGCAGATCTACAATCACATATTACAGCCGCTCCACACTGTAAATGGCTCAATTGTAATCATGTATCATCTTTCCACTGACTGGTTAGCACGCAACAAAAGCTTTTCACTGTTCCTCGGTACATGTGACAATAAACTAAACTGAGGCCTCACCACTGCCGTATACAATTGTAACATGACCTCCCAACTTCTATACTCAATACATGCATTATATTACATGAAAAAAAGAAAAAACAGAATGAAGAGAATATCCAACTGGGCAACTCAAGGTGGGAGGGGGCCGATGTGCAGCATAAACACTGACACAGAGCTGCTAGGCCAAATGATATCTTTCTGCTATGACGTTGCATGCAACTCACCTCAGTGAGAATATCAGCAGGAACTCCTGTTGCCATCAGGATGGTGCACAACTGTTGCAACAAGCCGCACTGGAATGCCGACTTCTGACAATTGCTCGTAGCGCCAGGGGAATTCACTGGAGACACCAGCACTCTCACCAGCTGGAGATTAGAATTAGGACAACATTGGCTTAATTTTGCAAGAGGGGGAAAAAAATAGCATGTCCAGATCTCTTTATAGAATGCATTATCAGCATGCCACATTTTGCCACATGCAGGAAATATGTATGCATCTAAAATTCAGTCAGTCTCTCATATACCCATTAATTCAATGTTGACAAGTTTGTGCATCTGATATTACCTGTCAGGTTCCTATTGAATCTTTACCCCCCCCTCACATTAAACCCGTGTCCTCGGGATCTGGATTCCCTTACTCTGGGTAAAAGACTCTGTGCATTTACCCGATCTATTCCTCTCATGATTGTGTACACCTCTATAAGATCTCCCCTCATCCTCCTGCGCTCCAAAAAAGAATTCAGCATTTCAAATAGCCACTTTCATTGGAGTTTCTCAGCCTGTGTCCATCGCAACTTAATTATTCCTGGACACAGACCAACTACTCCAAAGTCTCTGGATCGTCACTGCTTCAAGCTTCACATCTTTCAGAAGATGCCCTGTTCTTCTCCTTTGGGGTCCCTCTCGGCTACATTGAAATTCTTGATGCATATTCCAGTTGCTCCTGGAAGAGGTGTCCAGGAAGGATATTGGTGGGCATGCCTCGAGGAGAATTCGCAGTGGAGCTGCACGATGTGTGGGAAAGAAAACTGTAGATGCTGGTTTAAATCGAAGGTAGACACAAAATGCTGGAGTAACTCAGCGGGTCAGGCAGCATCTCGGGAGAGAAGGAATGGACGACGTTTCGGGTCAAGACCCTTCTTCAGACTGATGTCAGGGGAGGGGGCGGGACAAAGATAGGATGTAGTCGGAGACAGGAAGACTAGCTGGAGAACTGGGAAGGGGGTGGAGGGCGGCACGGTGGCGCAGCGGTAGAGTTGCTGCCTTACAGCGAATGCAGCGCTGGAGACTCAGGTTCGATCCTGACTACGGGCGCCGTCTGTACGGAGTTTGTACATTCTCCCCGTTACCTGCGTGGGTTTTCTCCGAGATCCTCGGTTTCCTCCCACACTCCAAAGACGTGCAGGTTTGTAGGTTAATTGGCTGGGCAAATGTAAAAATTGTCCCTAGTGGGTGTAGAATAGTGTTAATGTGCGGGGATCGCTGGGCGGCACGGACCCGGTGGGCCGAAGGGCCTGTTTCCGTGCTGTATCTCTAAATCTAAATCTGAAATCTAGAGAGGGAAAGCTGTGACTATCTGAAGTTAGAGAAGTCAATGTTGATACCGCTGGGGTGTAAACAACCCAAGCGAAATATGAGGTGCTGTCTCCCCAATTATGATTAACTGCAAATCTGAATAGCCTGCAGCAACTCCAAGTGCTCAGACCTACTTTCTTCAATAGCATTCCAAACAGCCGCCAAGGATCAAGACCACAAAGTTTTAAAATACTGCCTCTACCACAGGGTAGAGTCAGGATCACTGTTTGTTTCTAACTGCTTGTTTCAATGACCAACATGAGAGGGGGTCAGCCTACCAGGATAAATACTCTGCTTGTGACATTCTAATGACACTAAAAACAATATTGTTGATTGTTGCAACCACATTAAAATACAGCAGGTCACAAAGGCAAATGGCTAGAAGCCATTTCTGCTGTCATAAGGCAAAATACTTAATGTAAAATTGCAAGATAAATTAAACAAAGATGCTCTGAGGACTACCCACCCACCTCAGGACAATGAAGCTGCTTGGACAAAAAGCTTTCGCACCACTCTTATTAAAAAAATCAGATCAGCACATTATAAACAAAATGAGTAGAGCTGGAAGTATCAGCATTACTTTACAAAGTTGATATTTTTTTCAATATTCAAAAAAGCATCTGTATCAGACAAATATTTATTTCTGGGAAGTTCGCATTAGTTCTTGCTTGCCTGGGTGCCCAATATGTTTGGATTTTCATGACAAATGCATTAAAAAAATATGACACCCATTTAAAAATGTCTTTATTATGCATTAGTTGAAAAATTACTGAACAACTTGATTTAAGTGAGAATTTAAAAGTCGGTGGAGTAAAATTTGCTCCGATATGCAGCTCATTAAACATAAATAATATAATCCCTGCGGCAGTGCAAAAAGACCACCCTTTGCTACCTCAGCGTTTGAAATCACGTAGAAGTTTCCTCTCTTCTGTGCATCCCCTGGACTGCAGTGCATCGTCCAGAAGGCTCAAACTCCGGGAAGAGAGACTAGAGAAATCTCCGGAAGACACTCACATGGCAATCGATCCCTCTGAGAAACTCCCACCAGGTTCCAACCAACCGTGGATAACCTGGCGCCGTCTCAACAGACTGCGGACAGGCATGGGGAGGAGCAAATTGAACGTGCTGAAGTGGGGATACACTGAAGATGCGGCAGACTGCGAGTGGGGACGGGGCCTCCAGACTGTGGAACATCTCCTGAGCTGTGACATGCTGCATGACACACGCACTGTAAAGGATCTTCCAGAGGCCAACGACCCGGCACTAACATTTGCTCGCTATCGGCAAACAGTTGTGTGATGACACGAAAAAATAAAAAGTGCAAAAAGAGAAATGCGGCAGTCTGGTGATGTGATCAGGGAACACCGAGCAACTAAACATGGTATTGTCACACAGCAGCAATACATTACATGAAGCCCCAGAGAGATTGGCAGAGGTTGTAATAGCACAGAGTTACTGGTCAGGCCCCATTCCAGACTTTGGAATAGTTCTGAATTGGAGCATTAGCAATGAAGGCCACAAGTGCTGGAGTAACTCAGCAGGTCACCTAGCATCCATGGAGAACGTGGAAAGGTGACATTTCAGGTCGGGGCTCTTCTTCAGACTCCATATTGGCAATACCCAGATTGTTGGAACAGTGTCATAACTAAGATGTAACGATATTTTCAATATTGTTGAGGAAAATGCCACTGAGTGCATCAGAATATTCAAATCAGTTTCAAGATTTCCATAGATATCCTGATAAACCTGTTCCAGCACAATGGTGCATAATCATTGTTTCAGTGGAACCGGGTCAGGCATTCCGAAAAATATTTTAGGTGGATGGATAAATTTGCCAACTTTGTACACCATTCCACAGGTTCACGGAAGAGGACACATTTAAAGAAAACCATTGACCTTCAAATGTAATTCCAAACGGATGCAACAGTTTGGTTAAGGCAGTATGAAGTGCAAGCCAAATAGTTACAGTGCTATCACACTGCCAGAGTCAATATATAATTTGGGTTCTTAGCTCCATAAGAATAAATATTGGTACATTTCCTTTGAGGTTAGGCCCAGGTCCCACTGAAACCTGTATTCAAGGCTTTCTCGGGCTTCACTAAACGCAAGAGATCCCAAACAGTATTTTAATCGATATTTATGCTTCAGTTAACATTGGACATTGAGAAAATACTGGACATTTCTGCCACTAATATTTACGATTCTTGCTAAATACCAAAAGATCAATATTTACCAAAACAAGAAGGGACTATCCGCCTTAACCAACCTGATCTCCCGGTGGCTGAGCACTTCAACTCCCCCTCCCACTCCCAGTCTGACCTTTCTGTCATGGGCCTCCTCCAGTGCCATAGTGAGGCCCACCAGAAATTGGAGGAACAGCACCTCATATTTCGCTTGGGCAGCTTGCAGCCCAGCGGTATGAACATTGACTTCTCCAACTTTAGATAGTTCCTCTGTTCCTCTCTTCCCCTCCCTCTTCCCAGTTCTCCCTCTATCTTCCTGTCTCCACCTATATCCTTTCTTTGTCCCGCACCCCCCGACATCAGTCTGAAGAAGGGTCTCGACCCGAACCGTCACCCATTCCTTCTCTCCTGAGATGCTGCCTGACCTGCTGAGTTACTCCAGCATTTTGTGAAATAAATACCTTCGATTTGTACCAGCATCTGCAGTTATTTTCTTACACTATAATTAAAATGTAGCTCATTTAGCCATGAGGTGGACTATGAAGTGCTGGAGGATGCTAACTGTGCTGTTTAATGGGTTGTTCGTCTATTCTTGTTTTAATTAATAAATAATAGTCAAGAAATAATACCTGCAGCATCAGATGAAGATTTGTCACCTTCTGTGCAGACCAGTTTAAATTCTCTTCGGCTACCTCAAACCAAGTTTTCATGCGCTGAATGTACGAACCCTCTTTGAAAAAATTCTGATTTGAACTGTTGTTCTTCATTAGGTTGAGGAGCAGTAAAAGACAATCTTCAACCACGATACCTTAAACACAAAACATTTAAAGTAATTACAGATTTTCATGAAATATAAAATGTTCCACTGTTTGAACACTTCATTTTAGAGGAAGTACACAAAACTGGGTGAAGGATTGCTGTTTAATTTTGACACGGTACTCTAGTGGGCATTGAGTATTGCAAGTTAAATCACTTGATTAATGAATTACAATCACCGTACAATTGTCTTTGGAAAAACTAAAAGAATGTGATGCGCATCACATCTAGAGATTGTTTTAAGTAACACAGATTTACCAACTTTAAAATTGTAGATAGTTCAATCACATCCACTGGACGATACTATTAAAGTACGCTGAACAGCACAGCACAGGCCCTATGGTTCACAATCTCTGCGCCATACATGACACCAGATTAAACCAATCTCCTCTTCCTGCACGTGATCCAGATCCCACCATATCATGCGCAAAAATAAAAATCTCTTCGAAAATCACAATCGTCCCTGCGTCCACCATCACCCCTCAGTTTGTTCCAGGCACCCACCACTCTGGCCCTTACATCTCCTTTAAACGTTACCCGTCACCTTAATCAGTTGAGTTTATAGGACTTGGTATTACAATCCCTACTGTAATCAGCACCTTCTTAATCTCTTGAGTGGGGGTAGGGGTAAAGACTTCATTGGGGTCATCAGATGGGCACCCTCCTTCCTTGGTGTTTCATTGATAGGCCCACGACACCTCCAGAAGGCAAAACAGCAATACCTGGCGTCCCAGGTGTGCTCCCCTCCGTTTTTACCCCTGTTGCTGGTCATTTTGCAGCCCAGTTGGAGTCTTTCCTCTTCAGCTTAAATGCCCTGTAGTTTTTTACATTTCCACCCTGGGGAAAAGATTCTGCCTGTCTCTGCCTCTCATTATCTGGGAAAATACATCAAGAAATTGCCAAAATCAGATCCTCTTCAGAGGTTTACCCAAATCCATTCAATGTGGAAATGAAGGATTTGGAAAAAAGTTTCCGTCACAAAGATCAAGCAATTGTTTCAATAGACAATAGACAATAGGTGCAGGAGTAGGCCATTCAGCCCTTCGAGCCAGCATCGCCATTCAATGCGATCATGGCTGATCACTCTCAATCAGTACCCCGTTCCTGCCTTCTCCCCATACCCCCTCACTCCGCTATCCTTAAGAGCTCTATCCAGCTCTCTCTTGAAAGCATCCAACGAACTGGCCTCCACTGCCTTCTGAGGCAGAGAATTCCACACCTTCAACACTCTCTGACTGAAAAAGTTCTTCCTCATCTCCGTTCTAAATGGCCTACCCCTTATTCTTAAACTGTGGCCCCTTGTTCTGGACTCCCCCAACATTGGGAACATGTTTCCTGCCTCTAATGTGTCCAATCCCCTAATTATCTTATATGTTTCAATAAGATCCCCCCTCATCCTTCTACATTCCAGTGTATACAAGCCCAATCGCTCCAGCCTTTCAACATACGACAGTCCCACCATTCCGGGAATTAACCTAGTGAACCTACGCTGCACGCCCTCCATAGCAAGAATATCCTTCCTCAAATTTGGAGACCAAAACTGCACACAGTATTCCAGGTGCGGTCTCACCAGGGCCCGGTACAACTGTAGAAGGACCTCTTTGCTCCTATACTCAACTCCTCTTGTTATGAAGGCCAACATTCCATTGGCTTTCTTCACTGCCTGCTGTACCTGCATGCTTCCTTTCATTGACTGATGCACTAGAACACCCAGATCTCGTTGAACTCCCCCTCCTCCTAATTTGACACCATTCAGATAATAATCTGCCTTTCTATTCTTACTTCCAAAGTGAATAACCTCACACTTATCTACATTAAACTGCATCTGCCATGTATCCGCCCACTCACACAACCTGTCCAAGTCACCATGCAGCCATATTGCATCTTCCTCACAATTCACACTACCCCCCAGCTTAGTATCATATGCAAATTTGCTAATGGTACTTTTAATCCCTTCGTCTAAGTCATTAATGTATATCGTAAATAGCTGGGGTCCTTGCACCGAACCTTGCGGTACCCCACTGGTCACTGCCTGCCATTCCGAAAGGGACCCATTTATCCCCACTCTTTGCTTTCTGTCTGTCAACCAATTTTCTATCCATGTCAGTACCCTACCCCCAATACCATGTGCCCTAATTTTGCCCACTAATCTCCTATGTGGGACCTTGTCGAAGGCTTTCTGAAAGTCGAGGTACACCACATCCACTGACTCTCCCCTGTCAATTTTCCTAGTTACATCCTCAAAAAATTCCAGATTTGTCAAGCATGATTTCCCCTTCGTAAATCCATGCTGACTCGGAATGATCCTGTTACTGCTATCCAAATGCTCAGCAATTTCGTCTTTTATAATTGACTCCAGCATCTTCCCCACCACTGATGTCAGACTAACTGGTCTATCATCATATCATCATATCATCATATATATACAGCCGGAAACAGGCCTTTTCGGCCCACCAAGTCCGTGCCGCCCAGTGATCCCCGCACATTAACACTATCCTACACCCACTAGGGACAATTTTTACATTTACCCAGCCAATTAACCTACATACCTGTACGTCTTTGGAGTGTGGGAGGAAACCGAAGATCTCGGAGAAAACCCACGCAGGTCACGGGGAGAACGTACAAACTCCTTACAGTGCAGCACCCGTAGTCAGGATCGAACCTGAGTCTCCGGCGCTGCATTCGCTGTAAAGCAGCAACTCTACCGCTGTGCTACCGTGCCGCCCAATAATTACCCGTTTTCTCTCTCCCTCCTTTCTTAAAAAGTGGGATAACATTTGCTATCCTCCAATCCACAGGAACTGATCCTGAATCTATAGAACATTGAAAAATGATCTCCAGTGCTTCCACTATTTCTAGAGCCACCTCCTTAAGTACACTGGGATGCAGGCCATCAGGCCCTGGGGATTTATCAGCCTTCAGTCCCATCAGTCTACCCAAAACCATTTCCTGCCTAATGTGGATTTCCTTCAGTTCCTCCATCACCCTAGGTTCTCCGGCCCCTAGAACATTTGGGAGATTGTGTGTATCTTCCTCAGTGAAGACAAGGCTTCCCGGATTATTCATTAGGCATAATCAGCTCCAATCAATACATTTTGGAAATTAAAATGTCAGGATGTACAAAAGATATATGTTTCCTATAATGGAGCAACCAGAACTCCTCCAAATACTGCCCAACCAAGGTCCTGTAAAGTTACATCTTAGCTTCCATTCTCTTACACTCAATAACCCAACTGATGAAAGCAAGCCTACCATATGCCTCCTGTATCACTCTACTTGTGTTGCCACTTTGAAGGAGTTACGGATTTGAATCCCACGATACCTCTGTACATCAATGCTGTTAAGGGTCACGCCATTAATTGTATATTTCCCTTTTACATTTGACCTCCAAAAGTGCATCACCTCACGCTTGCCTGATTAAACTCCATCTGCCATTTCTCAGCACGTCTCTCTACTTGATCTATATCCTGTTGTATACCTTGACAACCTTCCTCATAGTCCGCGATCCCAGCAATCTTGGTGTCCCGATTAACCAACAAGTTTATATCCAAGTCATCTATTTATTAATTAATTTATTTATATATGTAGGTGACGGAAATGTTGGCGGATGATTTGTTGGATACGCTGGCAGGTGAGGTGGAAGGTGAGAACGAAGGGGATTCTGTCCTTGTTATCAACACCTCCCCTCAACTCCATCCAAGGACCCAAACAGTCTTTCCAGGTGAGACAGAGGTTCACTTGCACCTCCTCCAACCTCATCTATTGCATCCGCTGCTCTAGATGTCAACTTCTTTACATCGGCGAAACCAAACGCAGGCTCGGCGATCGTTTCGCTCAACACCTTCGCTCAGTCCGCCTTAACCAACCTGATCTCCCGGTGGCTCAGCACTTCAACTCCCCCTCCCACTCCCAGTCTGACCTTTCTGTCATGGGCCTCCTCCAGTGCCATAGCGAGGCCCACCGGAAATTGGAGGAACAGCACCTCATATTTCGGCTGGGTAGCCTGCAGCCCAGCGGTATGAACATTGACTGCTCCAACTTTAGATAGTTCCTCTGTCCCTCTCTTCCCCTCCCCTTCCCAGTTCTCCCACTATCTTCCTGTCTCCACCTATATCCTTCCTTTGTCCCGCCCCCCTGACATCAGTCTGAAGAAGGGTCTCGACCGAAACGTCACCCATTCCTTCTTTCCTGAGATGCTGCCTGACCTGCTGAGTTACTCCAACATTTTGTGAATAAATACCTTCAATTTGTACCAGCATCTGCAGTTATTTTCTTACACTATATATATCTCATAATCACAGAACCCTGCAGGACTCCACTGGTCACAAACCTCCAGCCTGAATATTGCCCTTCCACCACGACCTTCTGTGTTCTATCAGTAAACTAGATATAAATCCATATGACCACATCATTTTTAATCCTGTGCATTTAAATCTTCTGGATCAGCCTACCATAAGTAATATCAAATGCTTTGCTAAAATCCACATAGACAACTTCCATCACCCTACCCTCATCAATCACCTCTGTCGCCTCCTCAAAAAAAACTCGATCAAGTAAGACACGACATGCAGCATAGAAAGCCAAGCTGACTGTCCTTAATTAACCCATTCTCTTCCAATTATGAGTAAATCCTATCCTGAAGAATCCTCTCCAATGGTTCCCAACCACTGACATGAGGCTCATCAGGTTAAAGTCGCTCACTCAGACAATCCTGATGCTTTGGCATCTTTTGGTAATCTGTCTACATAACGGTTATGCTATCTCCCGCTTGCTATTTGGGAGGCCCATTGTCCGCGATCATTAGAGTGCTTGCACCTTTCTTACTTTTAAAGACCCATTCATATTGTCACAGTGGATGGAGCCTCGAGTATGTCCTGTGTAAGAAGGAACTGCAGATGCTGGTTTAAATTGAAGATAGACCCAAAAAGCTGGAGTAACTCAGCGGGACAGGCAGCATCTCTGGCGAGAAGGAATGGGTGACGTCTTAGGTCGAGACCCTCCTTCATTCCTTCTCTCCAGAGATACTGCCTGTCCCGCTGAGTTACTCCAGCTTTTTGTGTCAACGTCCAGTATGTCCTCTCTGATACCGCCGTGACAGTCTCGCTGATGAGCAGCGCAACTACCCCTCCACCTCTTTTGTCTCCCTCTCGGTCAGCGTCTGAAACAATGAAGCTCTGGAACACTGAGCTGCCAGACATGTTCATCTCCCAAACATGTTTCTGAAATGGCCAAAACATCACAGTCCCAAGCACTGACCCAGACTCTAGGTTTATCCGCTTTATCCACAATGCACTTTGCATTGAAATAAATACACTTCAGTCCACCAGCATCACCATGTTCCTTCACCACTCCCTCCTTTGAGACGTTTTAGTCCTAACTTCTACATTCCTATCAATCCTTCCAATTTCTGACCTACTACTGTGGCTCCCAACCCCTTGCTCTCCAGTTTAAACCTTCCCAAGTAGCACTGTTGTATATGAAGCCTGCACATACAGAGTCAATTAATCCATTGGCTCTCTTACCCTTTTAATTACTCCATGTCTTCCTGTTCGGTTCATCAACCATCGATCACCCATTCATACTAGCTCTATGTATTCCCATTTTTGCATCCGCTCCCTACACACAAGGGGCAATTTACAGAGGCCAATTAACCTGCAAAAAATGCACATCTTTGGGATGTGAGGAAACTGGAGTACCCAGAGGAAACCCACCTGGTCACAGGAAGAACATTCAAACTCCACACAGACAGCACCCGAGGTCAGGATCGAACCAGTGTCTCTAGTCTTGTGAGACGGCAGCTCTACTCACGTGCTGCTTTTAACACTTTTTTTTGAAAATGAAGGCAAAGGTAACACCCCAATTGAATCATTATGCAACTGATACATAAAAAAGGTTGCAAACAAAAAGTGCACATTTACTAATTTTATGTTTAAAATGTACCTCCATCACTCATTCCTTCTTCAGTGATAATATCCAGCAGTCGTTCAAAGGCACTCTCAAAGGCTACAATCTTCTGAATGGCTGCATTGCCTTTTGTTAAGTGTTGCAGTAGCAAAAGCCCCTTAAAGAAAAGAAAGCTATTTTCATTGGCTTAACAAAGAACTGTTTTCCCAAGCTATTCTTACTACCCTGTCTGATTGGATTCCTCCATTCCCTCCCGCCGTCCCAGATATTTCCACAGCAGCAGTAATCTGGATCTGAAACAATGTACTGCACAGAGATTAAAGGGAGCCCAGGTGAGACTGAAACTATCTAGACTAGCATTTCATTTTCTTTTGTAAAATAAAGGAAAACAGAATTCAGCATAATATTCTTTGAAGCTGAAAGTCATGGGTCTCTTATTCCCAGGGAGACATTAGTTTAAAAAAAGAGAAACCTACCATAATCCTCAACATGTTGCTAATGTTAACATGTTGCTGCCCCATCAACTCCATCCAAGGACGCGTACACCGGCCCCATCCCTGAACTCTACCTCCGCTATATCGACGACTACCTCTTGTACCCATGCAGAACTCACTGACTTCATACACTTCACTTCCAATTTCCATCCTGCCCTTAAATATACCTGGACTATCTCTGACATCTCCCTCCCGTTTCTGGACCTCACCATCTCCATCACAGAAGACAGACTAGTGACGGACATTTACTATAAACCCACTGACTCGCACAGCTATCTGGACTACACTTCTTCCCACCCGCAAGACTTTGTCCCCTGCAAAAAGTCTATCCCCTACTCCCAATTCCTCCTTCTACGCCGCATCTGCGCCCGGGATGAGGTGTTTCACACTAGGGCGTCAGAGATGTCCTCATTCTTCAGGAAACGGGGCTTCCCCTCCTCCATTATAGATGAGGCTCTCACTAGGGTCTCTTCTACATCCCGTAGCTCCGCTCTTGCTCCCCCTCCCCCCACTCGCAACAAGGACATCGACTTCTCCAACTTTAGAATAATCCTCAACATAGTGCCCCGCAAGGATGTGTTCTCACCCCCGCCCCCCCCCCCCCCACCCTTCTGTGCTCCGTACATACTGATGGCTGTGCAGCCAAACACCAATCCAACTCATTTTATAAATTCGCAGACGACTCCACCGTAAGTGGGCCGGATATCAAATAAAGAGGAGACAGGAAGGTGATTGAGAACCTCATGACCTGGTGCCAAGACAACAACCTTTCCCTCAATACCAGCGAGACGAAGGAGATTGTGATCAACTTCAGGAGGCAAAGCAGTACATTGATGGAGCTGAAGGAGAAAGTTGGACGCTTCAAGTTGTTCGGAATAAATATCACCAGTAATTTGTCCAGGCCCAGCCACATCGAAGCAATGGTCAAGAAAATGCCACTACCTCCTCAGAAGTTCCAAAGATGTTTGGCATGTCCCCAACAACTCTTACAGATGCTTAGAATCCAAACAGCCCAATAGAGAAGAGTTGCAAGAAGGACAAAGAATGGACCAAATGTCCATTGCTGCAATGGTTGATCAACTATGGACAACTCTTTTAAAAGGGTCAGTCAGAGAGTCTCTCTCTCTCTCTCTCTCTTTTTAGTTTAGGGCAAAGTGTTTCAGGAAAGATATTGTCAAGCTGGAAAGAGTGCAGAGATGCAGGATGTTGCCAGGTCTCGAGGGTCTGAGCTATAGGGAGAGGTTGAGCAGGTTAGGACTTTATACCTTGAAGCGCAGGAGGAGATGGGGTGATATGACAGAGGTATACAAAATCATGAGAGGAATAGATCGGGTAGACGCACAGAGTCTTTTGCCCAGAGTAGGGGAATTGAGAACCAGAGGACATAGGTTTAAGGTGAGGGTAGGAAAAGATTTCATCGGAACCTGAGGGGTAACTTTTTCGCGCAAAGGGAGGTAGATGTACGGAACAAGCTGCCGGAGAAGGTAGTTGAGCCAGGTACGATGGCAATGTTTAAGAAACATTTGGACAGGTACATGGATAGGGGAGGTTAAGAGGGATATGGGGCAAATGCAAGCAGGTGGGACTAGTATAGATGGAACAGGTTGGCCGGTGTGGGCAAGTCGGGCCAAAGGGCTTGTTTCCATGCTTGCAAGTATGACTCTATGAGATATATATGATATATATCTCATTGGATGTTGGATGTCATATTTAAGGAAAGTGTGGAATTCGCCATTAATGGTTCTCACTTGGACTTCTTGTTTCTGTGCAACCCTAGGACTGTGACCAGAATTACTACTGACAATCCCCCCACATAACACTTGATACAGTTCCATCCATCATTTTCATAGAAAAGGAGAAGTTATTCTAAACCATACACCAGCAGATTGCATTTTGAGTGAACTTCTGACCAGCATGTCAGTAGAGCAACACTTACATCATTGCGAATCACTTCCCTGGAGTCTGCAAGCAAATCCATCATCCTGGACACACCTGTTGGATTAACATGCTGGTTAAATATTATCATTCAAAATTCGCAACATCTACTGCAACCACGAGCGCTTGAAAGCTAAAACATAATTCCTGCAAGATCAACATTTCCAAGCTGCAGGAAACATGTACATTCTTACCTACTGAGTTTTGATTTTAATTTTCTCATCCTTCCAATATTACTGAACCTCACAGTGCTGTGTTAGCAAACCTAGAAGTATCTAGTCCGAAGAAGGGTCCCGATCCAAAACGTCACCTATCCATGCTCTCCAAAGAAACTGCCTGACCCAAGTTACTCTAGCATTGTGCCCTTAGAAGATCACAAATGGTTTCCTCCTCCACATCACTAATGCACATTATGAATAGCTAGGGCTCAATAGACAATAGACAATAGGTGCAGGAGGAGACCATTCGGCCCTTCGAGCCAACACCGCCATTCAATGTGATCATGGCTGATCATTCTCAATCAGTACCCCGTTCCTGCCTTCTCCCCATACCTTCTGACTCCGCTATCCTTAAGAGCTCTATCTAGCTCTCTCTTGAATGCATTCAGAGAATTGGCCTCCACTGCCTTCTGAGGCAGAGAATTCCACAGATTCACAACTCTCTGACTGAAAAAGTTTTTCCTCAAACGCTGATCCATTTGCGGGATCCCATTTGTCATCATTTGTCATCCCGAAAAGGACCCAGCTATTCCCACTGTCGACCAATTTTGAATCCATGCTGGCCGGTATAGTGCCCCATTCCAATGTGCTTTATTTTTTGCTCATTAACTTCTTACACGGGACTTCAAAGACCTCCTAAAAGCCAAACACACCAAATCTAGATGCGGTATCGTTAAACTAAACGGATCAGCCAGCATTTGTGGAGAGAGAAACACATCAAGACCCTTCATCAGAGCTGGAAACGACAGAACATGTGTGTTTTAAGTTGTGAGGGTGCAGAGAAGACAAAGTGAACGTCTGTGAGAAGCTTGAGACTCCGAGGTTTTCTCAATAATAGAAATGATGTTGGTGCAGTCTAGTTATCGATCCTGACTATGGATGCTGTCTGTACGGAGTTTGTACGTTCTCCCCGTGACCTACGTGGGTTTTCTCCGAGATCTTTGGTGTCCTCCCACACTCCAAAGACGTGCAGGTTTGTAGGTAATAATTGGCTTGGTAAATGTAAAAATTGTCCCGAGTGGGTGTAGGATAGTGTTAATGTGCGGGGATCGCTGGTTGGTGCAGACCCGGTGGGTCGAAGGGCCTGTTTCCGCGCTGTATCTCCAAACTAAACTAAACCAGTTAATAGAAAAACTGGAGCAGTTCTCTCAAATTATATTACTTGGACAACTTTAATTTAGGAATAGGAATACTTTATTGTCACATGTGACTCAGTGAGATTCTTTGCTTGCATACACAATGTATACAAATAGCAGCCACCTATGGCGCTGACAAAGGTACAAAACACGCCAGCTCCCCCTTTAGTCCCCCATACACCCCCCCCTTCCGATTTCAACCCCATCACAGACCTTCATGGAGCCATTCAGACCACTGACCATTTTGCTCACTTACACTGATTTCATCTGCTTGCAGACAGATCATATATAACCTCTACTAAAGACTGCAGGCGGATCATATATAATGCATATTTAATGCCTCGACATTAGTATTTGCATCTATTTCCATTACCTCCTCATGCCAACACATTTAGATATCAACCACATCAGTGTAGAAATGAAACCGTACCCCTCGGAACTCCTCTAAAACTAGTCCTCAAACCTATTCCCTCAGTTTGGGTACCCTTACCATATGTTTATAGTCAAAACAATGAACCGTATGCCTTTGATAATCTTATATACTTTGTGTAGGGAAGAACTACAGATCCTGGTTTAAAACAAAGGTGGACACAAAATGCTGGAGTATCTCAGCAGGACAGGCAGCATCTCTGGAGAGAAGGTAATGGCCGACGTTTCGGGTCGAGACCCTTCTTCAGACTTTGCTCCCTTTGCTCTCTCCACCATCAAAACTCATTTTCCTGTTCTGATACATGGCTATTGACCATCAACGAGGACTTTATTTGTCTTTCTTCCATAGACGCTGCCATAGAATATTATTTGTCGTTCCTCCATAGACGCTGTCCGACCCACTGAATATTTTCAGCATTTTCTATTTTATGTTTCAAGCTTACAGCAGTTTTTATTTTGGATATTTCCAGAGTTTCATTTTCAAGTTTCCTTTTCACATTGGTTATGAAGCAATTATAAAACTGATCTAGATTTCAAAGTTCAAATTACTTTGCTTGCTCCGTTTAACTTTGGGCCTGGCTTCAAAGCTTGTGGCACTCTCAGGCAGTCTCTTCATCATTTACCTTTAATATTATGCACAATCAGAATAAATCACTTTCTTACCCATTGGACTGACAAGGATAATCTGTTGAACTTGTGGCCCGAGATTTTTTAAAAGCGCAGTTAGGAGCTTCACAGCAGGCCAACGGACGTGAAAATCAAACTCCTGAAATGAAAGGATAGGTTTCACATGAGAAAATGCACAAATATCATGTGATCAATGGTGCAGTCAGAACAAGGTGTGAAGGAGCTAGATGAAGCATTGTGTAAACACACGGTGATTCAGTGGCAAGACACCCAAATGCCAGACAACCTTCATAGTGAGATTAAAACACAAAGTGCTGGAGTAACTCTGTGGGTCAGGCAGCATCTGTGGAGGGAATGGATTGGCCCGGCAGCCCCTTGTGCAACCATAGTGATATTCTGTTGGTAGATGCTGGAGGACAGGATGAAATGGAGATGAAAAGGTGGGACGGGATGGGAGGAAGTGACGAGCCTGTAATGGACTGGGCTTTGATCACCACTCTCTGTAAGATCAGGCAGTGAAGAGCAGAGCAGTTGCCATACCAGGCTGAGATCACGTCAGAATACTCTCCACATTGTGCTACATTTGGCCCATATCCCTCTATTCCTTTCTCATCCATGTTCGTGTGCTTTTTAACCTGTTCACCGCCAAGATTTGTTTCTCACTTATATACTCTAACCCGAGTATACTCAGGCGGGAGGCACTGAACAGGTTCAATTCTGTGATTAGATGATCAAATATACATCATTTTGTTGTTATCGTGGTCATTTACTCAGATTGATATTCTTCAAATGTCTCACACCAGCAAAGAGTGGCCTACTGCTGAAAGGGAAAATTTTGATTGTTTTTCTTATTTCAGCATGTTTTCAAATACACAGGACGTGATGTTAAAATCCAAAGTGCCAAATGTCAACTTGCTCCCAGTGGTGATGGGAGGCTTATGCACTCACCTACGCTTCTCCGATGTTGAGAAAGGCTGGGCAGACACGTCATTGGGGTTATCAAGTGGGCACCTACTTTCATCGACGTTTTGCTGACTGGGCCCACAACGTCTCCAGTAGGCTCAGCGGGGCATTCTGGCGTCCCAGAACCACCCCCCTCTGCATCTGCCTAGCCGGCTTATTTGGGAGACCAGATGGGGTCTTTCCTCTTCAGCCAGAGCCACTCTGCCACCCCTGATGTTTCCTTGATGGCCTGGCGTAGAGCTTGTCCGCTGATCTCCAGGTCCTTCATCAGTCTTAAGGTTGATGTTGCCACGAATCCCCGACATCCATCTTCAGATCTTTGCTCTCCAGCCCCACTGTTCTGCCTCCGCTGCAAGCTCTGTATATCGCAGTTTCTTTCTTTCGAAGGCTTCCTGCACAGCATCCTCCCAAGGGACTGTGAGTTCCATAAATAACACTATGCGCTGAGTTGGACCAGAGGACAAGATCAGGCCTGAAGTTGGTGATGGCTATCTCTGATGGAACTGTAAGCCGTTGGTCCACATCCACCAGCATCTGCCAGTCCCGGGCTGCCTCCAGCTATCCAAACCTTGTCCTTGGTGGAATTTTCCATTGCCTTTGTTCTCCCTCCCGAACAAAGGCAATTGGCATAACTGGGTTGGTTGTTCTGGGCGGCAGGGCATTGTTGGTTGTTCTCCTGCTTTCCAGAGTCCCTGCCAGGCATTTGAGCACTTGATTATATCTCCAGGTGTACCGTCCTTGGGAGAAACACCCAATGAGGATGTGTTTAAGTATGGTTGGTATTGAACACAGGGGGCATGATGGATCTTCGCCCAGCCATTGGTTGAGATTTTGAAAAAAAACACGCAATTTTCAAATTCATTTGGTTTTATAACTTCATGTAAACGGAACCAAAAGCTCACCTCTAACAACGATAACAGCAAGGTTAGGTTTTCCGGTTGCTTGATAAAGATCTCTGTGAACTGTACTGCAAGGTCTTCAGAACTGGGCTTCTGAACATGCTCCTCTGAAGAACAAAATAAGTTGAAGAGGTGGGAAGAGATTAAAGTCAAATCCAAGTGTGCACATTTTAAGATTCTGCTTTCTTTTTCATAAGTAAGATGTGGGCATGAATACCAATAAGTTACTGTCCCTGGGAAAGAACTGGAGAGCGACATTGTCAAGGTGCTCAGGTCTTGGGAAAGTCCTCTGCAGTATTGGTTGGTTGGTTTGCTTCCTAATTTAGACCCACAGACACTGAAGAAACACCAATATGTTTCCAAAACACAGGCTATGCACCTTGTAGGGTAACTTGGAGATGGCAGCGTTCCCAAGCTAGAATACTTGGGCAGACCACTGGAATCCAGGGACAAAGTGAGGTACATACAACAGTGCAGCACACGAATAACCGCACCATGTCTGTGCCGATCATGGTGGCAAATTAAACTAACCCCATCGGTCTGCACAAAACCCATATCCCCCAATTCCATGTCTGTTCGTGTGTCCTGTCTAAATGCCTCAAGCATCCTATTTTGTCTGGTTCCACCACCACCACCACCTTCGCACCTCCCTCCCCCTCTTCTCCCACAACCCCCAGCTGCAAAGTCGCCCATCACTCTTTAAAAAATCTTACCTAGCACATCTCCTTTCACCTCTCACCTTAAAGCTGTTCCCTCCAGCACTTGACATGCCTACCTAGGGACCAAGACTGACCATCTACCCTGTCAATGCTTCCCACAATCTTAGTAACTTCCCTTAGTCTCCGAAGCTCCAGAGAAAGCAATCTAAGCGTGTCCAACCTTTCCTTATAGCTTACACATTCTGGTAAACCTCTTCTCTACATCCTCCCTGTGATGTGACAACCAGAACTGCACACAATACTCCAAATGTAGCCTAACCAAAGTTTTATACACCGCAACATGATCTCCCAACTTTTATTTTCTATGCAATGATTAATGCGATTACTATGCATTGACCACCTTACTTGTTTCCATTTCCTGGAATCAATGAAGTTGCACCCCAAGCACCCCCCCCCCCCCCCCCCCCGGCATCAAAGCTCCCAAGTCTCCTACTATTTAGAGCACTTTCCCCTTACAGTTGGCCACTGAAAGTACAACATCTCACACTGGTAGATGATAATCGATTGTTACCAAGTTGGCATGATTGGGATCCAAACTGATGTTTAACATGTGTTCAACACAAAAATAGATATTTCACCAAATTTTAATAAGGTTGCCGGTTGCCATATTTGCTGGTTGCCATATTTGCCAATTTACTGGAATTTTTGTTTTGCAAACTTCATGAAATACCTAGTCATGGAGTCATAATGTGATACAGCATGGAAACAGGCCCTTTGACCCAACTTGCCCACACCGGCCAACATGTCCCAGCTACACTAGTCCCACCTGCCCGTGTTTGGCCCATATCCCACCAAACCTTATTTAGAAACATAATTTACAATTTTCCTGGAAAGTACTACATATACAAGCTTCTGAAAGTGTAAAATTTGTCACTTATTCAGCCTGACAAACGAGGAGAAAAACATCATGCATTTTAGAAAGAGATGCATGTGGTATATTTAGTTCATTTTTAAAGCTGCATTTTAGTCGAGGCAATTAATTGCCTCTTCTCCAAAAGGATGATTTACGTTCTCACCTTTATAAAAAAACAGCAAGTGAACTAGTTGATAAATATTTAAGATTGTTAAATATGAACCATTTTCCAATGGTACACTTAAATTAAGCAGAGCCATGCAAAAGAAATAAAAAATTTACCTTCAGGTCCATCTGCTGAATTTAACATGAAAGAGAAGAGAGACATTAACTGGGACAAAACAGGTTGCCGTAAATGAAAAGCATTGTATGCAAGACATGCTAAAACAATGGACTCAAGACATACATCAAAGCAAAGTGATAAACAAAGCAATGACACCTTGGCCCAAAAATCTTTGTTTCCAACCTTATTCCAATGTTTCCAGCTTTCCTAATGATTTAGGAGGCAATTTTACCCATTGAATCTATGCCGACTCGCAGAGTAATCCCATTCCCCAATTAGCTTTTCCCTGTAACCTATTCTCGACAACCCCCAGAAAACTTTACAACCTCATGTAAAAGGGCCCAGTTAATCTGCCAAAACGCACAAATTTGGAATGCGATGAAATCCCCACCGTCTCAGGGAGAACGTGCCAACTCCACACAGACAGCACTGGCGGTCACAACTGAACCCAGGTTGCTGGAACTGTGAGTTACAGCTTTATTTGCTGCACCACTATTCAATACATTTAATAACATGAACTCAAAAGCTCGATAGACACTGAGGTGGTCTCTCTCATTGCATCTTCATTGAACTTGACGACCAATGTGTGATCGGGAATATTTAGGAATATGCAATTGCAGGGAGGAGTCAAAATAAATGGCAAGCGTGGTTATCCCACTGCAATTACTGAAGACTTCAACTCTGCAGGATAAGACAATGGCAATAACAGACCCAGCTTTTCACAAACGTTTTGGTCAAGCTCTCAAATCGGCAAACATTTCGGACAAAGTCTAGGAACCGGAATTAGAAGGTAAATTTTCAAGATGAGATATAGTCGGCTCATTTGAGATCAATTCATCCATTCAAAGACAGAAGATCACAAGCCAAATGTTCCAAGAAGTTTGGTCTGGAATTTGATGACCACCTGTGATGTTTGGTAATCTTTATTATATACCGCGGGCACGGTGGCGCAGCGGTAGAGTTGCCGCCTTACAGCGAATGCAGCGCCGGAGACTCGGGTTCGATCCTGACTACGATCCTGTACGCCGTTTGTACGTTCTCCCCGTGACCTGCGTGGGTTTTCCCCGAGATCTTCGGTTTCCTCCCACACTCCAAAGACGCACAGGTATGTAGGTTAATTGGCTGGGCAAATGTAAAAGTTATCCCTAGTGGGTGTAGGATAGTGTTAATGTGTGGGGATCGCTGGGCGGCATAGATCCGGTGGGCCGAAGGGCCTGTTTCTGCGCTGTATCTCTAAATCTAAATCTAAATATTGCCCGAACAGAGTAATGGCTAACGTATAGAAACAAGAAACCAAGGAAAGACACAAAATGCTGGAGTAACTCAGTGGGCCAGGCAGGTAGGTGACATTTCAGGACAGGACCCTTTTGTCAGACACAGAGACAAAAGATGGGGCCCGACCCAAAATGTCACCTATTCATGTCCTCCAGGCATGCTGCCTGACCCGCTGAGTTACTCTAGCACTTAATCTCTTTTCATGTTTAACTTCACAGATTATATTATGAGGCCTACATACTTGCTAAACCCATATCCATTTTCATGTCATGTTTCTAAATCAATATTGAAATCAATTAAATATATTTCAAGTTTTGAGATATTTACTTTTTACACCTACTTCATTTTCACATGATTGCAACAAGAATTAATCCGACCACAAGGGGTCATATTTCTTTTTTCTCGCTAACCCTGTGCCACAACATTCGTCACAAAAAATCAAGTTTTTGAGCACAGCAATTCCATCTTGCGCATCGTGCAAAGATTGTGTATCTTCTACATAGTGCACATTCATACAAGTGCTATATACTCTACAATCCATCCCACCTGTGACCTGTATTGTTACATAGAAAAACATTTTGCCCTTTGTGCATTCATCAGATTTTATTGTAGAGGGAAAATGCTGGTTCAAGCTTTATCTGTGTGAAACCAAGGTAAAATAACGTGTTTTTGGCTTGCTCTCATCTCTGTAGCTGTATGTGATTCCAAATACTTGATATAGAGCTAACGGAAGGTGTTCCATCAAATCTATCAATATTGGCTCATTCAAAGAACAGGGCAGTACAGCACAAGAACAAGCCCTTCAGCCCACAATGTCTGTATTGAACATAGTGATGTAGTGTGAAAACAGGCCCTTTGCCCCACTTGCCCACATCAGCCAACGTGTCCCAGTTATACTAGTCCCTGCCCACGTTTGATCCATATTCCTCCAGACCTGTCCTATCCATGTACCTGTCTAACTGTTTCTTAAACATTGGGATAATCCCAGCCTCAACTACCTCCTCTGGCAGCTTGTTCCATACACCCACCACCCTTTGTGTGAAAACGTTACCCCTCAGATTCCTGTTAAATCTTTTCCCGTTCACCTTAAACCTTAAATCTATGTGCACTGGTTTACCTCTATGTGAGAAATTAGATATATCATGTGAATCTATACCTCCACGTGATCCATATCCCTCCATTCCCTGCGTATCCATCTGCCTATCTAAAAACCTCTTAAACATAACCCTCATCTGCTTCTAACACCATCTCCTGCAGCGCCTTCCAGGCACCCACCACCCTCTGTGTAAAAAAATAATTTGCCCTGCACATCTTCTTTAAACTTTCCCCACTGACTTTAAAGGTGTTCCCTCAAGTCTTTGACATTTCCACCCTGGGGGAAAAGGTTCTGACTGTGCAGTCTTATCTCTGCTTCTCATAATCTTATAAACCAACAGGCCTCCCCTCACACTGACAGCAGACCTCTCAATTCAGGTTTCAATCATTTTTGGTGAAACATATTAAAAAGTAAAGCATAAGAAAATATATTTAAGAAAATACATTTAAGGTGAATAATTATTCGTGGGAATGGTGATCTGAATAGTTTTTAAAAGATTAAAAACACTCCACTCTACCTGGTTCTTCCTCTTCCACATCATTGGATATCAGGTTGTAAAGGGTATCCAATGCATAGCCAATTATTTCAGAGTCTGAGCTACGGAGGGAATAGAATAAAGTTTAAATGTACTTTAATAGCTCAACATAAAACCAAAGTTGGCTTTTCTAATATCACTCATTTATTAGCAATTATACAGAAATACATCCAAAAGCTTGTGTCCATTAATGATATTATTCGCTACTCAATAAAATAGAAGAATGCTTGCCAGATCACGACAAAACTAACAGACATCACTCGGAAAATTGTTGTCTGACCAGTGTCCGCCAATCATTAGTGAAGTATGCATCATGTAAGGGTTAAAACAGTTGAGATGATTGTCACATGTACCGAGGTAACATAGAAAATAGGTGCAGGAATAGGCCATTTGGCCTTTTGAGCCAGCACCGCCATTCAATATGATCATGGCTGATCATCCAAAATTAGTACCCCGTTCCTGCTTTCTCCCCATTCCCCTTGATCCCGTTAGCCCTAAGAGCTATATCTAACGTAGACACAAAATGCTGGAGTAACTCAGCGGATCAGGCAGCATCTCTGGAGAGAGGGAATGGGTGACGTTTCGGGTCAAGACCCTTCTTCAGACTGATGTCAGGGGAGGGGGGCAGGACAAAGATAGAATGTAGTCAGAGACAGTAGGACTAGTGGGAGAACTGGGAAGGGGGAGGAGATGGAGAGAGAAAGCAAGGGTTATCTGAAGTTAGAGATGTCAATGTTCATACCGCTGGGGTGTAAACTACCCAAGCGAAATATGAGGTGCTGCTCATCCAATTTGCGCTGGGCCTCACTCTAACAATGGAGGAGGCCCAGGACAGAAAGGTCAGATTGCTATATCTAACTCTCTCTTGAATACATCCAGTGAATTGGCCTCCACTGCCTTCCGTGGCAGAGAATTTCACAGATTCACAACTCTCTTGCTGAAAAAGTAGTTCCTCATCTCAGTCCTAAATCTCCTACCACTTATTCTTAAACTGTGACCCCTGGTTCTGGACTCCCCCCAAAATGGGGAACATGTTTCCTGCATCAAGCCTGTCCAAACCCTTAATAATTTTCTATAAGATCCCCTCTCATCCTTCTAAATTCCAGTGAATATAAGCCCAGTCGATTCATTCTTTCATCATATGTCAGTCCCGCCATTAAACTAGTGAACCTACACTGCACTCCCTCAATAGCAAGAATGTCATTCCTCAAATTAGGCCGAAACTACACACAATATCCCAGGTGTGGTCTCACCAGGGCCCCGTACAACTGCAGTAGGACCTCCTTGCTCCCTTCAGATAATAATCTGCCTTCTTGTTCTTGCCACCAAAGTGGATAACCTCACAATTATCCACATTATACAGCATCTACCATGCATTTGTCCACTCATCCAACCTACCCAAATCACCCTGCAGCCTCACAGCATCCTCCTTGCAGCTCACACTGTCACCCAGCTCGGTGTCATCCGCAAACTTGGAGATTGTAAAAGGATGCCACTCGTAGGCAGAGTCTTTTACTATATATAAGTTTATTCATAACACTGCACATACATTATGCCCTAGCTGTCCGTGGTCATCACTGGCACTAGAGAGCGAGCTGGAGGTGGGGAAGTTACAATTATACCAAAGACAATGGGGAGTGGTTAGTAGTGGTGAGGTCACTATGTTAAAGGAACATGCACTGATCTACATCCTTCCTCTTGGAAACATCCGCAAACTTGGAGATGAAGAAACCTTTTCTTCCCAGAGACATCCGAGATTTAGCTAGACTAAATAACCTCTATTCCCATCACTGAGGATAACTAGGGGATACCTAGTTTAAAAGACATAGTTGACTGCTTTTTGTAGATTCTGGAAGAAGCGCAAGCTTATTATGCAAGGGCATATGGTGAGTGAGTTCACTGCAGTTCATCACGAGCGGGGATCCGCACTTCTGCAGGACCCTCGTGTTCTCCAGGGCAGGCTGTGGTTGAAGGAATCCCCATGGAGCAGAAAGGCACAAAATTCACCGTTTGACTCTTCTGTTGCTGGGTTATTGTTGTTTTAATCAATGTTACATTTTAAAATTTGAATGTCCGATACTTTTAATTTTGCATGTGCTTTTATACGTTTAATATACTTTGGGGCAGCAAAGTGGCACAGCAGTAGAGTTGCTGCCTGACAGTGCCAGAGATCCGGGTTCGATCCTGACTACGGGTGCTGTCTGGACGGATTTTGTACATTCTCCCTGTGACCCTGTGCATTTTCTCCAAGTTCTCCGATTTCCTCTCACATTCGAAAGATGTACTGTTTAATTGGCTTGTGCAAATTGTGAATTGTCCCTGGCGTGCGGGGCAGTGCTAGTGTGCAGGATAGTCCGAGTGTGCGGGACAGTGCTGGCGTGCGGGACGGTGCTGGCGTGCGGGACGGTGCTGGCGTGCGGGACGGTGCTGGCGTGCGGGACGGTGCTGGCGTGCGGGACGGTGCTGGCGTGCGGGACGGTGCTGGCGTGCGGGACGGTGCTGGCGTGCGGGACGGTGATGGTGTGCAGGACAGTGATGGTGTGCAGGACAGTGCTGGCGTGCAGGACAGTGCTGGTGTGCAGGACAGTGATGGTGTGCAGGACAGTGATGGTGTGCAGGACAGTGCTGGTGTACAGGATAGTGCTAGTGTGCAGGACAGTGCTGGCGTGCAGGATAGTGCTAGTGTGTTGGGTGATCGCTGGTTGGCGCGGGCTTGGTGGGCCAAAGGGTCCCTCTAAAACTAAGACGAAAAAAAATCTTATTTTAATTTTGTTTTTCTTTATCATTGATCCGAATCCTCAAAACCTGATGTTTCATTACAGTATGAGAAAATGCGGCCATTCCTCACTAAAATTCACCAGTTTGCCTCACTACCTTCTTTGACATGGCCACAGGCTGGGATACCGGGTATAAATGAATTTATGAGTGGATACAGAGGAGGCACAGAGATGCACAAAGGCAGTCTCACAGTCCAAACAGGGCCAGTGGACTACCTGGGAAAACCTGGAGCATCATAGGCTTAACTGGAAGGATCTGTGGGAGATGGAAGGAAGCCGTCTTAGCTTCATAATCAGAGCCACCTACGATGTTCTTCCCACACCCAAGAACCTGAACCAGTGGCTTGGAGAAGATCCATCATGTTCTCTCTGCCAAACCCCAGCAACATTAGCAACATTAAGGCACATCCTCACTGGTTGCAAAACCAGTCTTTCACAAGGCAGCTACACCTGGAGGCACAATCAGGTCCTGCGACAACTGGCGATTACCTTGGAAGGTAGGAGAACTACCACCAATGCCCTCCCTCCCCCCAAACCACCCATTTTGTAAGAGCAGGACAACTTCCAGAGAAGCCATTTGCAAGAAAGGAACCGACCCTCCTGGACACTGCCCGGGACTGGAAAATGCAGGCTGATCTAGATCAGAAGCTCATATTTCCACCAGAGGTGATTACAACTAATCTCAGGCCGGACCTGATCTTGTGGTCAACCTCACAGAAGTCCCTGTACATCGTGGACTTAACTGTGCCTTGGGAGGCTGCAGTTGGCGCATGAACGAAAATGCCTGAAGTATTCAGACCTAGCAGCCGAGGCAAAACAACGCGGCTGGCGTGCCCAGGTGCTCCCTGTAGAGGTTGGTTGTAGAGGGTTTGTAGCCATGTCAACAACCAGACTCCTGAAGGGAATGGGAGTCCGAGGACAGGCCTTCCGTCAGGTCGCTGTCAGAGGCTGCCGAGCGAAGCAGCAACTGGCTGTGGCTGAAGAGGAAAGACTCCAACCGGGCTGCAAAATGACCAGCAACAGGGGTAAAAATGGAGGGGAGCGCACCTGGGACGCCAGGTATCGTTGTTGAGCCTTCTGGAGGTGTCGTGGGCCTATCAACGAAACACCAAGGAAGGAGGGTGCCCACCTGATCACCTCAATGAAGTCTTTACCCCTACCCCCACTTAAGAGATTAAGAAGGTGCCAATTACAGAAGGGATTGTAAAACCAAGTCTTATACGGTCAACTGAGAACATGCGGCCATTCCTCACTAAGATTCACCACTCTGCCTCACTACCTTCATTGACATGGCCACAGGTTGGGATACCGGGTATAAATGAATTTATGAGTGGATACAAATGAAAAAGGATGTATTTATTTGGGATAATTTTACGCGATTCGGTCTCCTTGTCACCTTCTATCCAAGTCATGCAGGTGAGATGGTCATAAACAAATACAAGCCGTGAAGAAGCAAAGTTGCCTATCCATTCCCCGGACTCTCCCTCTTCTCCCCTCTCCCATCAGTCAAGAAGTGTGAAAATGCATACCTCCAGATTCAGGGCCAGTTTCTTCCCAGCTGTTATCAGGCAACTGAACCATCCTACCACAACCAGAGAGCAATCCTGACCTACTATCTACCTCACTGGAGACCCTTGGACGATCGTCAATCAGACTTTACTGGACATAATCTTGCACTAAATGTTATTCTCTTTCTCCTGTATCAGTACACTGTGAACAGCCTGATTGTAATCATGTACAGCCTTTCCATTGACTAGATAGCGTGCAGCAAAAAATGTTTTTCACTCCACCTTGGTACCTGTGACAATAAACTAAAGATTTTGGAAATAACAGAAACTGTAGATGCTGGACATGCAGTTTTTTTTCAGAAGTAGTATAAAACCCTAAGCAAGTGCCTCTTAACAAGTATTTGTGTGAGGAGGATCTCATATTTATGATCCACACAGACTCAGGGTCATAATACTTTTGGTTGTTAGTCAGATAAGCAAATCACTTGCCAAAGGCATTGGAACGACTTCAAAAATTGTTGTCAAACCAAATATTTGCAAGTTTGGCTTACAGCATTTTTCCTGAAGGATTTCAATATTGGGATCAAACTTTTTTTCAAAACTGAATTTTGACCAACAGGCAATTTAAAGAGCCTAGGGTGACAAGCCAAAAGCATTACCCATCCCATATCTTCCTATATTTAACTCGGACCACACAGAGAATACACTTTAAGAGAAAAAATGTTAACACTCATCTCCCAACAATTATGCACAATAATCAGCATGGCGATTCCTTCTTTTTACTGCAGACGCTAAGTGTTGAGGCACCTGCCCAGTTAATATTCAGCTGAGGCCACTTACCGGTCCATCTGCAGCACATTGATGAGGTGTTCCATAGCCTGACTGCCCACTTCGAGACGATATTTCTAAAATAAATTAGACATGCTTAGGGCTAAGAAAAGAAATTAAATCCGCTTTGGACAACTGAATAGAGATTTGGTTCTGGTTGATTACTGCGCAAACAAGTGGTTGTCTCACGCAGGTGTTTGTGTTTTTTCTCCTCCTTCTTCCCCCACCCACTCCCCCGTGATCAAAAGGAATAGAGGGGCTGTTTTAGTCTTTGAAAAGTTTTAAATTGTTACAGATAACAATGCAGGTTAACAAAGCCATAAAGTTACAAAGAAGGCACCTGGGTCATTCTATAGAGAATGAATAATGACATTACTCTTATTTACAACTTTGTTACGTTGGAGCAATATATGCATGCCCTGCCTCGCATTGTACAAAAATATTGATTTGTGTTTTTAGAATATTGCGCTTGTTACTTTAAGTGCTCCTATTTTCGGAATAATGCGATCAAACCTATGCCTATCAAACGTGCACATCAGCTTTCAAAGTTATCTTATAAGTTCAGTTTTGGTTAACAGAAAGAAAACAAAAATAATTCCCTGCAGTGATTAGGTTATATGTTTAAATGTATCTGCCTTTAGTATATATTTTTCCAATTACAGAAGATAAAGTTCTCAGTTTCTTGTCAGTTTAATGCTGCGACTGTTAGCATCATGCATTTCATATCATAAAGGGAAAGCTTTATGTGTGATGTGATTTACCCTAATTTATTTCAATGGGCTGCGTAGTCACCTTTCGGTGCCTGGTATGTGTTTGATTTATGTGCTTTTTGATTTACGCGCTGCTTTTCAAGCCTGTAACTCCTGCGTGACATGCAAGGTGCCAACAACAGTTTACAAAAGTGACATCAGACATGAGGACAAGAGTCCCAAGTACTGACAATGGAACAATGAAATTTAGATTTAGAGATACAGCGCGGAAACAGGCCCTTCGGCCCACTGAGTCCGCCCGCACATTAACACTATCACACTAGGGACAATTTTTACATATTACCCAGTCAATTAACCTACATACCTGTACGTCTTTGGAGTGTGGGAGGAAACCGAAGATCTCGGAGAAAACCCACACAGGTCACGGGGAGAACGTACAAACTCCGTACAGACGGCGCCCGTAGTCAGGATCGAACCTGAGTCTCCGGCGCTGCATTCGTTGTAAGGCAGCAACTCTACCGCTGCGCCACCGTGCCGCACTTGTAAATTCTTACAAGCTGCAGCTTAACAGGTCTAGTGGGAGTGTCTAGGACCCTAGACTAGGATGCACAGCCACAGAACAAAAGGGCATACCTTTAGAAAGTAGATAAGGAGGAGGAGGAGGAATTTCTTTAGTCAGAGGGTCACGAATCTGTGAAATTTATTGCTGCAGACGGCTGTGGAGGCCAAATCATTGGGTATTTTTAAGGTGGAAATGAACTGATACTTGATTACTAATGATGTCATGGGTTATGGGCAGAAGGCGGGAGAAGGGGGGTTGATAGGGAAAGATAGATCAGCCATGAGTGAATGGCGGAGTAGACTTGATGGACTGAATGGCCTAATTCTGCACTTATAACTTCTGAACTTATCGGGGGGGGCAGCAGAATGAAGAGTGGAAGCAAATGCCAGGTGGGCTAAATAGCTTGGAGTTTTGCAGCAATCCACAATCTTTTGAAACACAAACGATCGTACCTTAGACAATGATTTGATTGCTCTCACAGCATCCCTGCGGTCCTCCAGCAGCGTAGAGGAAGCTACTCTGTCACACAGTTTCTGAACCTGTTTCAGGAGATGAAATGGTTAACTACTGAATGCTGAACATAGTCCACATAGCTTAACTGTACAACAGCGTTCTAAGGATTTCAATGTCTATTTACCTACGAGCAATAAATACCATCCACATGCTGATACGAAGTTATAAACCACTGTGCTACAGAAAGCTGGGGTTCAAAGTTGGATAATAGCTCTAAGATCTGATCTCCCACAATTTTTATCCAACAAAATATCCAGCCGAAATCAATAGGAAAATGCTAAATTGTGAACATGATTCAAAGTGAATGAACCCATCAAAGCACCCACCACAGCCGAGAAATTCCTCCTTTGTTGTGCCTTCACATTGTACAAGTTTAGTGGAGGCACAAGGAACTGCAGATGTCGGAATCTTGCGTAAAACAAATTGTCGGAGTAACATAGCGGGTCAGGCTGCATCCGTGGAGAACATGGATAGGCGACTTTTTGGGTCGGAGCCCTTTTTGGTTACGTTTATTATTATTGTCACGTGAGGGGTAGATGGGGGTCAGGGCTGCACTCTAGCTGATGAGAGGACGGTTCAGTTGCCTGATTACAGCTGGGAAGAAACTGTCCCTGAATCTGGAGGTGTGCGTTTTCAAATTTCTGTACCTCTTGCCTGATGGGAGAGGGGAGAAGAGGGCTTGACCCCCCTTGATTGTGCCGTTGGCCTTGCCGAAGCAGCGTGAAGTGTAGATGGAATCCATGGAAGGGAGGTTGGTTTGTGTGATGGTCTGGGCTATGTTCACAACTCTCTGCAATCTCTTGAGGTCTTGGATGGAGCTGTTCTCAAACCAGGTTGTGATACATCCCGATAAAATGCTTTCTACAGAGTATCGGCTGATGTTGGTGAGAGCTGTAGGGGTTTTCCCAGTATGAAAGGGCCGGAAAAAGGGTTCTGACCCAAAAGTAATTTATCCATGTCCTCCAGAGATGCTGTCTGACTCGCTGAATTATTTGTGAATGGGTTTAGTACACTGATACCATATTGAAGCTGAATGTTCACTTTATGCGGAACATTATATCACATTGAGCAGATGCACAATGCACTTTCAGTCAACTACACCATGCTTGTGTCAATTTGTGCACAAGCAGATCGGTAAAAGTCTACCGAGTTCTGGAACGTATTCACATTGACAATGCAATAGAACAAATGTGATCCATAATATTTTAACAAAGTTTTCAACTTAAAATGATTGAAGTATTATTCCACAGAGGTGCCCATCAAATCTATGCTATCTCCAGCTTGACAAATTCCAGCAGTCCTGTACTCCTTTTTCTCCATAGCCCACAAATTATTCTCGCTGAAACTTTAGCAGTTTCTCATCGGCTATGTGTTCACCACATTTGTTAATCTCACTAAAGCTTTCGACCCTGTTTGTCAGAGGCCCCTATGGAAAATCACGATGAAAGTACGGCTGATCGAAAAGTTGTTTGACAACTCTATGACAGTATGTTGTTTAGTTTAGTTTAGCCTATTATTGTCACGTGTACCGAGGGATAATGAAAAGCTTTATTTGCATGCTATCCAGTCAAAGACTATACATAATTACAATAAACCATCTACTGTGCATAGATGGAGGATAACGGATACTTTTAGGGTAAGATAAAGTCCAATAAAGTCTGATCAGAGATATTCAGTCCAAAGAAGGGTCTCGACCAGAAACGTCATCCATTCCTTTTCTCCAGAGATGCTGCCTGTCCCGCTGAGTTACTCCAGCACTTTGTATCTATCTGATTAAAGATAGTTCAACGGTCTCTAATGAGGTAGATGGGAGGTCAGGACAATGCTGTAGCTGATGAAAGGACCATTCATTCCGTTGCCCGATGACAGCTGGGAAGAAACTGTCCTTGAATCTGGAGGTGTGCGTTTTCACACTTCTGTACCTCTTGCCCGATGGGAGAGGGGAGAAGAGGGAGTGACCGGGGTGAGACTGGTCCTTGATTATTGCTGGTGGCCTTGAAGAGGCAACGTGAAGTGTAGATGGAGTCAATGGAAAGGTGGACTGGATGGATTGTGTGATAGTCTGGGCTACGTCCACAACTCTGCAAATTTTGCCGTCAATTGTTCCCAAATCAGAGACAGACCAGAGAAATATGCGACAGAAGGTGTTCACACCTATTCCCAGTATGATGGGAAAGAAAGCTGTGTGCTTGCCCTAACACTGTTTAGTACAATATTCTCTGCAATGGTGTCTGGTGCCTTGCCTGATAAAGGTGGAATCAACCTTAAATACCTTTTTTAAAAAAGCCAGACTGACAGTGCTCTTTTTAATTTAACCCTCGGCCAAAACCAAAAGTACCAGAAACAACCTTAAAATGCTTCCTCTTTGCTGATGACTGTGCACACAGTGCAGGCTCAGAAGGTGAAATGGAGGAAAGCTTGGAGACATTTGCTTGTGGCAACCATGGCACAAAGAAAACAGAAATCATGTACCAACCTGCACTGAACACTTCATACACAGAACTAAACATCCTTGTGAAAGGTCAGAGGTTTCAGTATTGTACAAGTTTACATACCTTGGCAGCACTCTCGCAAGATCAGTCAACATTGTCAATCAATACAGGATAGCAAAAGCCAGTTCTGCTTTTGGAAGAGGGAGGTAAAGTGTGGGAACGAAGAGGAATTAGTCTAAAGATTAAGCTGAAGGTGTCATACCCAGCTTAACCTATGCTAGCGAGACTTAGACAGAGTACAGCAGCCAGTCCACATGGTTTACCCACTTCCACATGACCTGGCTGTGCAGACACTTCACATCAAGAGGAAGACACGTTCCAGACACACAGATTCTATCCCAAACACACCTCTATGAAAGAATCACAGATCAGCTGGTTGGGACATCAGATGAATGTCCAATGACAGAATACCAAAGCAGCAGCTTTATGAGAAATGACTGAGGGCAAACAATCATATGGCGAACAGAAAAAGAGATTGAAAGACTAGAACATCCCCGAAGAGTTTCAGCTTTTCAATCTCTCCTTATAACTACAGCCCTCCCGGCATCATCTTAGTGAGTCTCTTCTGCACTCTCTCTTTTGTTACCACATCCTTCCTTCAACAGCTGCACACAATACTCCAAGTGATACAACCAACGTTTACTACAGCTGTAATGTAACGTCCCGACTCTTATGCTCAATGTCTCAGCCAACAAAAAGTTCAAAATGCTTTTGTCAATACCCTATCTACCTGTGCTGCACATTCAGAAAGCCATGAACCGGCACCCTCAGGTGTCTTGACATCAACCCTCCTAAGATCCCTTTCTTTATTTGACTTCCAAAATGTATTGCCTCACACTTGGCTGGATTAAATTCCATTTGGCACTCCTCTGCCTAACTTACCAGCTGATATGTTTCCTGAGGCAATCTATCTTTAAACTTACAAATCACATCCCTGCATTCTCATCCAAGTCATTGAAATATTACAAAGGTCCAATCACCAATTCCTGAGGTACACGACGTTTAACAGACTTCCAATGAGAAAACACCATTCACCACTATCCTCTGCCTCCTATGACTGTTAATCTTGGATCCAGTTTGCCAACAGATCAGATCCTGTAACAAACAGGATGAATAAAATGAAATCAGTTAATGACTACAGACATTAAATGGCAGGATGCCAGAGGGAACAGTGCTGAAGCCGCAACTATACACAATTTGTATTAATGACTTGAATGAAGGTACTACTGCCATATTTGTTGATGAGGTAGGTTAGCAAGCTTGAGGAAGTCAAGGGATACAGATAGGTGAAGTGAAGAGGGAAGAAGTTGGCTGTTAGAGTATAATGTGGGCAAATGTGAGGTTATCGACATTGGAAGGGTTGAAAACATTTTTTAATGGAGCAAAGGACTACAAATGCATCACATTACAAAAGGTGTCGGAGTTCCTAGTATATAAAATACAAAAGAATGTTGGCAAAAAGAGACACAAACTACTGGAGTAACTCAGTGCGTCAGGCAGTCTGACCCTTCTGAAGAAGTGTCCTGACCAGAAATGTCAGCGATCCATGTTCTCCAGAGATGCTGCCTGACCCAATAAGTTACTCCAGCAGTTTGTCTTTTTTTTGTAAACCAGGACCAGAGTCGGGACGTTACATTACAGCTGTTCCTTATATCTAAACATTATTGGCAGGCAGGTAAAACAAATAAATAAGATTGGCCTTTGCTGTGAAGAATATGAAGAATGGAAATAGGAACATTTGGTGGAATTTCACAGTATATTTTGAGGCCTTTCCTGGTGTACTGGACGAGTTGTGTTCTGCGTGATTTAGGAAGTATATGCTTAGTCTGGAGAAAGTGCACAGGCAATGTAAGAGTTATGGAATGATACAGCATACAAACATACCATTGGGCGCAACTGATCCATAATAATGTCATCTCCCAGCACTTAGTCCATAATCTTTTATGCCTCAGCAGTTCAAGTGCTCATCCAGACACATGTTAAACACTGTTAGTGACCCAGCTTCAACAACTCCCAAGTCACTGTATTCCAGGTACTTAAGAGTTCCTGGATTAAGGACCCCTTATATCCCCTCTGAACCTCTTCCCTCTCACTCTAAATCTGTTCTCTACTTTTATCCACATCTGATGTGGGAGAACGTTTCCTATAGATACCCTATTTATATCCCTCATAACCAAATATACCTCAATTATGTCTCTTAACATGCTCTGCTCAGGGAAAAGATCCAGCTTCACCAATCACTCCTAATGAATGAACAGCTCCATCCCACGTTATAGGAAGGAGAGAGTTCAGGGGAGATTCACCAGGATTTTTCCTGGTGAATCTCCCCTGAACTCTCTCCTTCCTATAGCATTGAGACTAGAGCTGCACATTGTAAGGGAGTTAATGAGGGCGGGGAGAAATTAGGAAAGTAGTATTGACCGTAAGCTTGGGTCAGCCATGATCCTTTGTATGAGGATATTGAATGATCGTATAAGAGACCATTGACTACAGCAGAGCACCTAGAACTCCAAATGTAGCCGTACCAATATTGTGTACATCGGCAACATAATGTCCTAACTCCTGTACTCAATAGCTTGACCGATGTAAGCAAAGGTGCCCATTGCCTTCTTCACCACCCTGACAGCCTTTGTCTCTACACCTTTATAAAACCATGTTCCTGCACCCCTACGTCTCTGTTCAACAGCACTCCCCAGAGCCCTGCTAATTACTCTGTAAATCCTGCTCTGATTTGCTTTGTGTGGAAAAAGTTGCCCTCCAGGTCCCTTTTATATCTTTCCCATATCATCTTCAACTTATGCCCTCTAGTTTCAGACTTGCCTAACTTGAGGAAAAGATTGTGATTTTATAAACTTCTAATATAAGAAAATAACTGCAGATGGTGGTACAAATCGAAGGTATTTATTCACAAAATGCTGGAGTAACTCAGCAGGTCAGGCAGCATCTCGGGAGAGAAGGGATGGGCGACGTTTCGGACCCTTCTTCAGACTTTATAAACTTCTAAAATCACCGCTCAACCTCCTATGCCACCAGGGAACAAAAAACCTTGCCGATCCAGCATCGCCTTATATCTCAAACCCTCCAGATCCAGGAACATCCTTAAAATCATACTTGCACGCTTTCCAGTTTAATGGCATCTTTCCCACAGCAGAATATGTGCAGACTACTCCAAATATGGCCTGAACAATATCCTGTAACATGATGTCCTACTTCCTGTATTCAATACCCTGACCGATGAAGGCAAAGGTGTCAAATGCATTCTTCACCACCATAACAACATGTGCCCCCACCTCCATCGAACGATGTACCTACACCCCTAGGTTTCTCTGTTCTCCAACACACCCCAGGGAACTGCTATTTACTGTGTAAGTTTTGCCATTGTTATCAACTCCTCACATTTATCTAAATTAAACTCCATACACCATTCTCGGCCCATTGGCCCAGTTGATCAAGATCCCAATGTATTTGCAGATAATCTTCTTCACTGTCCACGAGTGTCATGCACAAACTCACTAACCATACCACCTACAACCACATCCTAATTGTTATTATAAGCAATGAACACCAGTGGGCCTGGCACTGATCCCCGAGTCCCGATTTCCCATGCAAACAGATATGCTGATGATCCCAAATCAGTCCTTGCCTTTCCAAATGGAACAGTGCACACAAAAACAGGCCCTTTGGCCCACAATGTCTCTGCCCCACATGTTGCCAAGACCAACTCCCATCTGTCTGCAAATAATCCATATCCCCCCATTCCCTCAATATCCAAAAGTCTCAAATGCCACAATCGTATCTGCCTTACCTATCACCCCAGCAGCACGTTCGAGGTACTCACCACAAACTGTGTAAAAGAATTTGCCCTGCACAATTCCTTTAAAATTTGCCTTTCTCACCTTAATACCTCGAGTACTTGACTTTTCTATCTTGGGGAAAAGGTTCTGACTGTCAACCCTATCTGTGCCTCTCATAATTTTCTATATTTCTATCAGGTATCTCCTGAACCTCCGTAATGCTAGAGAAAACAATTCAAGCTTGTCCAATCTCTTCCTCTAGCTAATATCCCCTAATCAAGGCATAATTCTGGTAAACCTCCTCTGCTCCCTTTCCAAATCCTCCACCTCGTTCCTTTGATGGTGTGACCATAACTGTACGCAAGACTTCAAATATTCCAACACTCCAAATGCATGTAGTTCTTTCTCTAAAAGCCGCTCCGATAACTCACCCGTCACTGATGGAAGGCTCACCACTCTTCAGTTCCTAAGCTTTTCCTTGGAACCTTTCTTAAAGAGGCACAATATTAGCCAATCTCCAGTCATTCAACACCTCATCCATGGCTATTGGTGATAGAAATATCTCGTTCGGGGGCTCTACATTTTCTTCCCTCGCTTCGCACGATGTCCTGGAATACATTTCATAAGATGCCAGGGATTTATCTACGCAAATGTGGTGTAACAGGTCCGGCACCACCTCTTATGTGATGTGAACTCTCTTTAAGGCATCACTATTAACTTCCCCAAATTCCCTCATGTCCATGTCTTTCTCCGTCATAAATGCAGACGAGAAATGCCTCACCCACTTTCTGTGCTTCCCCAAATAGAGGACCTTAGTGATCTTTAAGGACCCAATTCTCTCCATAGCTGCCAAAGCTATCTCCAGCCCCTTTTTCCCTTCAAGATTTCCTTCTTACGTGTATGCCCACTATACTTAGGGAATTCACGATGCCAGCGAACTATACCTGACATGCCAGAGCCTTGATATCATGTCAAACCCTCATTATTGATCAGATTACCACATCATCCTATGCTGCTGGCTCCTGTCAGCCTTACCTCCTTAACTCGACAGAGTGAGTGAAGGTACTCTTCACTCTTGCTCCGCCATTCAATCATGGCTGATTTATCTTTCCCTTTCAACCCCATTCTCCTGCCTTCTCCCCGTAACCTTTGACACCCTTACTAATCAAGAATCTGTCAATCTCTATTTTAAAAATACCCAATGACGGCCTCCACAGCCGTCTGTGTTAATTAATTCCACGTTATCCACCCTCCAGCTAAAGAAATTCCTCCTCATCTCCTTTATAAAGGGATGCCCTTTTATTCTGAACTCTTGCTATTTGACTTTTAAAATAGTCCCACCAGATGTCTCTTTACCTGCAAGCAGATCAACATTTGAACATTCCTGTCTAATACTATTAAAATTTACCTTTCCCTGATTTAGGACTTCAGCTTTTGGACCAGTACTGTCCTTTTTCATTACAATTTTAGAGCTAATAGAATTATAATCATTAGTCTCAAAATGCCTCACTCCCCATGAACACTTTCAGTCTTATTTCCCAAGAGGAGGCCATGTGTTGCCCCTTCTATGGTCAGGCATTCTACACATTGATTGAGAAAACTTTCTTGAACACGCTCAACAAATTCCACCTCATTCAAACCCATAGCAATATGGCAGACATAGCTGATTTTTGGAAAGCTAAAATCCTACATGATTATTAAATATCTAATTAAAATATTGTACACTAATATTATTGCAGCTTTTTATGCTGCCTTACATATTTGCTCCTCTAATTCCCGTTGACTATGGGGGGGGGGGGGTGCTATAGCACAATCCGCTCAAAGTGATCAGCCCTCTCATAGTCACAAAATGCTGGAGTAACTCAGCAGGTCAGGCAGCATCTCGGGAGAGAAGGAATGGGCGACGTTTCGGGTCGAGACCCTTCTTCAGTCTGAAGAAGGGTCTCGACCCGAAACGTCGCCCATTCCTTCTCTCCCGAGATGCTGCCTGACCTGCTGAGTTACTCCAGCATTTTGCGAATAAATACCTTCGATTTGTACCAGCATCTGCAGTTATTTTCTTATAGCCCTCTCATATTCCTCACTTCCACCCATACAGCCTTACTGGCCGATTCTTTTCTCTGTACCAACATTATGTTCTCCCTAATCATAAATTCTACCCCCTCTTACATTGCCACCTCTAATATTTCTCAAATGTATAAATGGTTTCTACAGCTCCATCATCATCTAGGTGAACAACCTTTTCCTGAAGTCACTGTTAACTCTTCTACTAATGCTGCATCTTTCCCACCACCAGACTAATCAATAAATTATGTCATCACTTCATTTGCCGGAAAACTATCAATCAAATCTAAACATCTTCTGTCAACTTGATTAAATGGATTGTGCCAAATCCCTGAAATCCTAAAGGGTGCTGCAAAGTGACTCTAAATTAGCAGTCAAGTTATGGCTGTTACAGACACTGAATTGGTCTCATAACTCCTGCTGCTAAAAAGTGAAGCAAATTGACCATGGTTGAATATAATTGGGACATTTACTAGATTATACATTAAAACTATTATACCAAATCCAATAAATGTTTCAAACCATCTCTGGGAGAATATTGAGAAATCTGTCCCATGTAACTGCAGTTTACGTTCTCTTTCCATCTACAAATGATGTTACTTTATTCCAACTTAATTCATTTTGAATTTATTTTAACTACTCAAGCAGTTTTTCCTCAACTTTTGAGGACAAGCATTTCTCTTATTTATTCCATAAAAGAAACTACAAACAACCTAAACAAGATCAACTGAGATTCAAGTGAAACACTATCATGCAATGGGGTTATCTTATCAACCAAACAGGAAGCAGAACAATGTTATCCAAACTTTAACCTCACGTGTGGATTTTCAACTTAACTGACCTTTAGTCCAATGACCAAAATTCACAACCTGATTAGCTGAGACTGATTACTGACAGTTCCTCTCTAAAGAAAAAAAGGTTTGGCCTATCTGCCACCTTTCAACTAACCCAGAAAACTGGATATCATGTTGATGGCTTGGTAACAGCAGATGTTGAATAGCGTTGTAGAAGTATTTTATTCAGTATAATAAAGAATACACCATACTCACAAACCTGTGATGACTGTAGTACAGACCTTGTATTTGATTGTTTTAATTTAACACTGAGGTAGAACTTCTGGACTTTTCAACATGTGTATGATTTTGTGGAAGTTTAAATAGGTGATGGTCTGTAAAATGCTCCTTTTATCTCAACATCCAGCAGTTTTTTAAAGCTCTGGAGAAGCTTTGGAAAGTAGTCAAAGAAGTTTGTGACTGCTGGGAAGCTGCCACAGGGACGTTTTCCAGGCTTTGGCATGTGTGAGTGTTCCAGGCCTATATCATGCCAAATAAAAAGTGCTGTGCATACAATGTTTCAGTCAATAAGCATTCAACTCTGTTTCTCTCTCCACAGATGCTGCTGAGCTTTTCCAACAACGTGTTAGATTTTCAGCATTTGCTGCTCTGTGCTTGCTCCAATTAAATTATGCCTGCCAGAGCAGAGTCTGGATGTCAGGGCTAAGATCAGGCTGGAAAACTGTCCATGCGGTTCAGGGACAGAAATTATCTTGGGAGGTTTGAAATGTATTCAAGAAGGAGCCATAGCTCTAAATGATTTATAATTATATCTACATCACAACGATCCACAATCCCATCCATTTTTTGGTGCTGTCAGCCAATATAGATTGTCAATAGGTATGGTCCAAACATTGATCTCTGTTTGTACTCAACTCATCACTGCTTCCCAACAAAAAAGATCTGTTTCTTCCCACACTCTTTATTAATCAATTAGTATATTAACTCCAATTTCTTGATCAGGAGTGTTCTGACAAACCAAATGTACCACATTCACTGGTTTGGAAATTTCTATTCCATTGGACATGTTCTCATACAATTTCAATGGATTAATCAAACATGATTCCCTTTCATCATTCCATTCTTACCCTACTTCGACAAAAATTCTAGGAACAGCAGCATCTGTGCAAAAGAAACAGAATTAATGTTTCTGATAAACTGGCTTCTACCCAAAACATTAACATTAACTGTTTCTCTTTCCACAGATACTGCCCGACAGGCGTTTCCAGCATGTGCATTTTTAATTGATTATCATTTTGCTCAACGCCATTGTTCTTTTCTATATATTTGTTATTACATAGTTTAGTAAAGATTTCAGTTAATCTATTACTGATTTTCAGCCGACTGTCAACAGCTCCCCATTTACTCTCTCCCACTTTTCTTAAACAGCAGGATCACATTTGCTGCCATCCAGTCGATCGGAAACATTCCAGAACCTATAGAATTCTAATTGATGATTGCCAATGCGTCTATTTGCTTCATGGTCACTACTTTCAAAGTTCAAATGTCGATTAGGTCCTTAGGAGTTTATGCCCTTCAGTCTCACCAATTTGTCAAACACTCTTTCATCACAAATACTGATTTCCTTCATGTTTTCATTCTTGCAGCACTTTAAGTACTCATAGATTTCGGGCTGGTTTAAGCATGTTTCTCTGTGAATTCACAAGAACATATTCACAACCCCTACGATCCAAGGCTGCTGTCATAAGGAGAATAAAACCTCTGAAAGAGTCAACCCTGAGTGTAGACAATAGACAGGTGCAGGAGTAGGCCATTCGGCCCTTTGAGCCAGCACCACCATTCAATGTGATCATGGCTGATCATTCTCAATGTACCCCGTTCCTGCCTTCTCCCCATACCCTCTATTCTTAAGAGCTCTATCTAGCTCTCTCTTGAATGCATTCAGAGACTTGGCCTCCACTGCCTTCTGAGGCAGAGAATTGCACAGATTTACAACTCTCTGACTGAAAAAGTTTTTCCTCATCTCCGTTCTAAATGGCCTACCCCTTATTCTTAAACTGTGGCCCCTGGTTCTGGACTCCCCCAACATTGGGAACATGTTTCCTGCCTCTAACGTGTCCAACCCCTTAATAATCTTATATGTTTCGATAAGATCCCCTCTCATCCTTCTAAATTCCAGTGGATACAAGCCTAGTCGCTCCAGTCTTTCAAAATACAAGAGTTCAGCCATTCCGTGAATTAACCTAGTAAACCTACGCTGCACGCCCTCAATAGCAAGAATATCCTTCCTCAAATTTGGAGACCAAAACTGCACACAGTACTCTAGGTGCTGGCTCACTAGGGCCCTGTACAACTGCAGAAGGACCTCTTTGCTCCTATACCTGGCTGTATTCTCAAAATGTGTACAGACCAAATGACTAGTGTTTTTGTAGACCTCACACTGCAATGGTCTGAGGTCCCCACCTGCCTTAAAAGGATCTCCATAATACTGGTGTCCAAGAGGTGACAAGCCACGGTGCCGTCTGACCTATGGCACCCACATCCATTGTGACACAGATCAAGTCCTGCCTCTTACAACCTGGACCCACTACTTCACTTCACCCACTGCCAAAACAGATTGTCAGGTGGTTGCAACTTTGCTGGCTCTCCACTCTGTGCTGGACCACATAGACAACAGGAACACAAGTCAGGCTGTTGTTCATCGACAACACCATCTTCCGTTCCAAACTCATGAACTGGGATAGAGATCAGTTATAGAAATGGGTGGAGAAATGGCAGATGGAGTTTAATCCAAGCAAATGCAGAGGGAAATAAGGCATTATGCTATACTTTCATTGGGTACAAGAGTCCGGAAGTCCTATTGCAGCTTTATAGGACTATTGTTGGGCTGCATTTGGAGTATTCTTTGGTATAAACCAGCATCTGCAGTTCTTTGTTTCTCCATCTGGACTTTATTAAATGCCTGACAGATGGAGAGACGACAAATCTTGCTTGGAGAGGCAACATCTTTAATGCTGTCCCTCCAATGCATGGGGCGAAACTGAGAGAAAGCATTTGAGAGGGACATTATCAAAGGAGGACATAATTAACAATGTTTTAGCACATCACTACTCTGGTTAGAGTGTGGGGTGGGTTGAGGCGCCCCTGCACAGCTGGCTGCTGAAGGGGTCGGATACTTGAGTTTGAACTGATTGTATTTATCTGTAGTATTATCTGACCTGTTTGGACAGCGTGCAGAACAAAACTTGTCACTGTATCGAAGTACACGTGACAATAATAAACCTTAACACATGGTCCCCATTTCTCCCTCGACAGACGCTGCCCGATCCGCTGTCCCCAGCACGTCCTATGCTATAGGCACAGAGTGCTGGAGTAACTCAGCGGCTCAGGCAGCATCTGTGGAGAACATGGACACAGAGTGCTGGAGTAACTCAGCGGGTCAGGCAGCATCTGTGGAGAACATGGACACAGAGTGCTGGAGTAACTCAGCGGGTCAGGCAGCATCTGTGGAGAACATGGACACAGAGTGCTGGAGTAACTCAGCGGGTCAGGCAGCATCTCTGGAGAGGGGGAATGGGTGACGGAATGGCCGGTTGCCAGCAGCGGATCCAGGTCCTTGGATCGTGGCTCAGCCTCAGGGTCAACCTGCCGCCAGGCCGAGACAGCCAGCCCCCCCACCCCCCTCTCTCTCCGCGGGTGAGAGAAATGGAGGCCGAGGCCTGGGTTCGGTTCGCAGGCCCGGCGGCGGCGGCGGACGTGTGAAAGGGCGGCGGACCCGGACTCGCCCCCCCCTCTCCCGGGGATCGGGTCGGGTCGCGGCTACTCACGGTCTCGGCGCCGCTGGGCTGCGGGCCGGCGCTCTGGCCGCCCATTACTCCTCGCAGGAAGTTCATGGCCGCCCGCCGCCGCCAACTGTCAGCCTCAGCCGCCGCCGCCGCGCCTGCGCACTCAGAGGGGGGAGGGGCGGGGTCGGGGGGCGGCGCCTCTGCCGTCACTGCGCCTGCGCGGCCGGCCGACGACGTGGCAGCCGCATCGTGGGCAGCGGGCAGCAAAGATACTAGAGGAGCAAGATGGACCACTCCGTTTGAAACCCACCACTGAAGTGTAGTGCGCAACGGAGCCGCCATTTTAGTAAGCAAACCCCCCGTTCTCTATGCCTCTCGCAGTGTAATCAGTGTTTTGGGGGAACAAGTATGTGTGATGATACCATTAATATGCAGACTGAAGAAGGGTCTCGATCCGAAACGTCACCCATTCCTTCTCTCCTGAGATGCTGCCTGACCTGCTGAGTTACTCCAGCATTTTGTGAATAAATACCAGCATTTTGTGAAATAAGTACCTTCGCTTTGTACCAGCATCTGCAGTTATTTTCTTACACTACCATTAAAATGCAGACTATATTTCATCTTATCAACTCACAGATTTTTGTGTTATTGTTTTGCTTTTTAAATGTTTGTGCAAGTTTCTGCCTACTAAAATGGCGCCACGACGTGCCGCCTTCGGGTTGGGGTCGAGTGGTCTATCTTGCTCCTCTAGTACCTTTGGCGGGCAGTGGGCGGCCTTTGGAGGGCAGTGGGCGGCTGCCCTGTCACAGAGCAGGAGCCACGTCAGTCGGCGCCGCCAAACACGACACGACGGCCATCAAAGGGGAGGTTCAACAGCAGGTGAATAGTAAACACATGGTGGGATCTTATAATAATAATTTTTATTTGTCATATGTAGGTTGGCACAGGGTCAACGGTACAAAATGAAATGCATTTGACAAGACAACGGGTCACCTCAGCAGTAATATTCCAAGGATAAATAAAATTTTAAAACATGACATTAGTAAGGTAAAAAGGCAATATTAAAAAATAGGTAAAAAGACATTATTAAAAATAATCAACATATATGATGTGAAATGTGTTTATGAGTTCAGAATCCTGATGGCTTGATGGTAGAAACTGTTCTTAAGTCCGGTGTTACGCGCAACCATACTCCTGTATCGCCTGCCTGACGGAAAACAAAAATAATGGAGGTACGCGGCCTCACACTGACTACAACACGACTAGTTGTCAAAGGGGAGGTTCAACAGCAGAGTGGGAAACACAAGTAGCTGCACACATGGTGGGATCTTGAGGGGAAAATCAAAAATAATGGAGGGACGTGGCCTCACTGACTACAACACGACAAGTTGTCAAAGGGGAGCCAGGTTCAACAGTAGAGTGGGAAACACATGCACATGGTGGGATCTTGAGGGGAAAAACAAAAAAATAATGGAGGGATGCGGCCTCTGACTACAACACCACTAGTTGTCAAAGGGGAGGTTCAACAGCAGGTGATTGGTAAACACAAGTAGCTGCACACATGGTGGGATCTTGAGGGGAAAATCAAAAATAATGGAGGGACGCGGCCTCATTGACCACAACACCACTAGTTATCATATCATATCATATCATATGTATACAGCCGGAAACAGGCCTTTTCGGCCCTCCAAGTCCGTGCCGCCCAGTGATCCCCGCACATTAACACTATCCTACACCCACTAGGGACAATTTTTACATTTACCCAGCCAATTAACCTACATACCTGTACGTCTTTGGAGTGTGGGAGGAAACCGAAGATCTCGGAGAAAACCCACGCAGGTCACGGGGAGAACGTACAAACTCCTTACAGTGCAGCACCCGTAGTCAGGATCGAACCTGAGTCTCCGGCGCTGCATTCGCTGTAAAGCAGCAACTCTACCGCTGTCAAAGGGGAGGTTCAACAGGTTCAACAGGAGAGCGGGAAACACAAGTAGCTGCACACATGGTGGGATCTTGAGGGGAAAAACAAAAGAATAATGGAGGGACGTGGCCTCACTGACAATAACATGACTACTGTATTTGTTGCTGGGGGCCATCAAAGGGGAGGTTCAACAACAAGAGATTGGTAAACACAAGTACCTGCTGACTTCCTTGAGGCAGAAGCTACTCTGTGTGAGGCTTTAGTCAACCTGTCCTCATACTACAAAGAGAATTACCTGAGAGCCAAGCCATCTAAAACCCAAGTCCGCGCCTTCCACTTGAAGAACAAATGTGCAAATCGAAGGTTGAAGATCATATGGAATGGAGTCAGATTGGAGCACTGTGACAGTCCAGTCTATCTCAGTGTGACTCTTGATCGATCTCTGACCTACAAAGCACATATCGCCAAGCTTAAAGGAAAAGTCAGTTCCAGAAATGCTCTTCTTAGCAAGCTGAGTACCTCAAAATGGGGAGCAAATTCTAAAACCATTCGATCAACAGCTCTGGCTCTCTGCTTCTCCACTGCCGAGTATGCCTGCACAGTGTGGGAGCGCTCAGCTCATGCAAGGAAGATTGATCCTATGCTAAACACAAGCTGTCGCTGCATCAGTGGATGCATGAAACCTACCAAGACTGACAACATCTACCTACTCTCTGGCATTGCACCTCCTGGAATCAGAAGAGCTGTAGCCAGTCAAAAAGAAAGCCTCAGACAATCAGAATAACATAAAATAATAGAGGGACGTGGCCTCACTGACTACCACACGACTAGTCAAAGGGGGAGGGGGTTCAACAGTAGAGTGGAAACACAAGTAGCTACACATGGAAGGATGTTGAGGAAAAACACAAAATAATTGAGCAAGGTGTGTAGGAAAGAACTGCAGATGCTGGTTTAAATCGAAGGTAGACACAAAATGCTGGAGTAACTGACAATAGCATGACTAGTTGTCGCTGGGCCCGTCAAAGGGGAGGTTCAACAGTAGAGTGGAAACACAAGTAGCTACACAAATTCGCAATTCTCTGGGTGAAAAAGTTTTTCCTCATCTCAGTTCTAAATGGCTGACCCTTCATTCTTCACATGGTGGGATCTTGAGAAAAACACAAAATAATGGAGGGACGTGGCCTCACTGACTACAACACGACGAGGTGTCAAAGGGGAGGTTCAACGGTAGAGTGGAAACACAAAATAATTGAGGAACACGACTTCACTGACAACATGACTAGTTGTCGCTGTGGCCATCAAAGGGGAGGTTCAACAGTGGTATTGTGTAGATAATGGTAACTGTAACTTTAAGAACTGAGTACCAGAATAATGCGATTTGTATCATGTGATATATTCATTATCTTATTAGTCTCCTGAATATATGAGAGTATGCCCTGTGTACTTTTGTAAAGTAAAGAAGACCCACGCTGGCAAAGGCTTGATTGAAAACCTGTGCTTGTTTCTATCTACATGCCACTGCCGTAATATCTTACAGGAGCGGAAACTCAAATAACTAAAGGTGATGGGATCTTGAGTAAAACACAAAGTAATGGAGGAACACGGTAGGGTTGCCAACTGTCCTGTAATAGCCGGGACATCCCGTATTTTGGGCTAAATTGGTTTGTCCCGCACGGGACCACCCTTGTCCCGTATTAGACCCGGGGGTGCTGTAGGTCTGGACACTGTAGGCCCGGATACTATAGGTCCGGACAGTGTAGGTCCGGAGGCTTGGAAACCGCCTAACAGAGGCTGCGCAGCAACCCGCCTCCCGGCCTGGGCGGCCGCCATTGGTGGAGCGGGAGCACGTGGCCGCTGGCTGGGTGAGGTCACATGGGGCGCAGGGCGGTGAGATAGTTGGCACCCCTAGAACACGGCCTCATTGACAATAACACAACTATTTGTCACTGGCACCATCAGAGGGGAGGTTCAACAGTAAAATGGAAACACAAGTAGGTACACATGGTGGAATCTTGAATAAAACACAAAGTACTGCAGATAGACTCCATAAACTGGAGTAACTCAGCGGGTTAAGCAGCATCTCTGGAGAGAAGGAATGTGACGATTTGGGTTGAGACTCTTCAGACTGAGAGTCGGGAGGGGGAGATACAGAGATAAGGAAGCGTAAGGTGTGAGAACGAGACAAAGGGGATGGAGATCAAGGAAAATGTAGAATAGATCATTGTTAGCTGGGGGAAGGTAACAACAAAGCAAACAGATAAAATGTAATCAGGGACAGTCTGACTGGTCGGAGAACTGGGAATACCGTATGATATTGACTTCCATAACTTCAAGTAACCCTTGCTTTCCCTCTCCATCCCACCCCCTTCCCAGTTCGACGGGTAAGAGGCTCTGAGCATTCACCCTGTTTATTCCTCTCATGATTTTATCCACCTCTACAGAATCACCCCTCAGCCTCCTGTGCTCCAAGAAATAAAGTCCTAGCCTGTGTATGAATGCGTCTGTGTGTAACTGTTCAATGGCTCAGTGGTACTTTATTTGTCATGTGTACCGAGGTGCAGTGAAATTCACTTTTGCATACAGTTCAGCACAGGTATACATAAGCTCTTAGAAATACAGATAAGCATTCCAGATGCAGTACAAGTGTATAGCAGCAGTACACTGAGACAGTATACACAGTCGCCAGATTTGGCACCACTTTCAAGTCCCAGTTGTTGTTAAGTGCTCCACGCCTTCGTGCAACTGCAGGCCGTGCGCTCGGCCTCTTGGTTACTCCAGCACTTTGTGTCTCTTTTTTTGTAATCCAGCATCTGCAGTTCCTTGGTTCTCCAAATCTGTTCAACCTCTCCTTATAGCTAATACCCTCTAATCCAAGCAGCATTCTGGCAAACCGCCTCTGCACCCTCTCCAAAGCCTCCACGTCCCCCCTGTAATGGGGCGACCAGAACTGCACGCAATATCCAAAATACGGCCTGATCAAAGTCCTATAAATCTGCAACATGACTTCCCAACTCATATGCGCAGCGCTGCAATGGAGGCAAGCATATCATGTGCTTTCCCTGCCACTGTTTCACTAGAGGAACAAGGATTGACACTTGTTATATCATTGGAAAAGAAAAGAGTGCAAAGATCTCCTCATCACGCACGGTGTTGGGTGCAAATGACTGCAGCAGGACTGGCCACAGCCTAATTTGTAATAATATCTCCATCAACCTGGCCCCATTATAATTATGACACGCCTTTATGGGTTTCGTGTGCACGTCTGAGTTTATGTGCCTGTGATGCTACTGCAAGCAAGAATTTCATTGTCCATTAAACCCTCGATTTAACAGACCACGGTGGGGTGGGAGGATGGTGTCTGTTATTGCCGACTGTCCGCTCTAACCAAGTGAGTGGGGTAAATTTTAACCCAAGGCCGGGAGGGAAGAAACGCGACATCATAATCATACTCTATAGAGCTCATGGGGCTAGTGGAATCAGGGGATATGGGGAGAAGGCAGGTACAGGTTACTGAGGAGATGATCAGCCATGATCACAATGAATGGCGGTGTTGGCTCAAAGGGTCGAATGGCCTCCTCCTGCACCTATTTTTTTTGTTTCTATGTTTTGCAACATACAAAGAATTTCATTTGCCATACAGTCATACTAATAAAAAGCAACAGAACAGACAAAATACATTTGAACATGAACATCCACCACAGTGACACCTCCACATTCCTCACTGTGATGGAAGGCAAAAAAATTTAAATCTCTCCTTTCTTTGTCCTCTAGCAGTCGGGGGCCTCTAATCTTCCGTTGGCGGGATGATCTTGATTCTCGTAGCCGGCGGTCGGGCCTTCTGTATCGGGCGATCAAGCTCCTGCATGGCGGGGAGGGGGATCTCAGTTTCCCCGCGCCGAGCGATCGGACCCTGGGTCGGGGCTGGTTGAACCTCGTGCGGCTATGGAGCTTCCCGACATCGGTCCCTACCCGAGACTGCGAGCTCCTCGATGTTAAAGTCTGCAGGCCGCAGTTGGAGCGTTGATCCCAGGCAAGGGATCGCAGGCTCCGATGGTAAGACCATGTCCCCGCGGTGAGGCTCAGAGTCAGTCCCGAGCAAGGCCCCCAGTTCCATGATGTTAGGCCGGAGAGCGACCGGAGATACGATCCGCAAAACAATCGCATCTCCGGCAAGATAAGAGATTGAAAAAAAGTTTCCCCCGACCCCCCCCCCCCCCCGGAGAACATTAACACAAACTTTCTAAACACACTAAAAATAACCCCAAAAAATGAAAAAGACAGACAGACTGTAGGCAAGGCTGCCATCGTGGCGTCACCTGGTGGAAAATATATAGACCCTGCGGGGAATGGGGGTTTAAACAAATGGGTATTCAAAGGCTGGGCGGGGAGCCACAGCGTTCCCCTCCCCACGCAATGCGCTGAGAACGGGCCCAATATTCACACCGCCTTCATGCTGTTCACTCTCTCCGCTCCCGTGAACAGAAGCTCCCGCCACGTGGCGCCAGTTCAGTGGGTAACTGGCCGAGGTAGGGGGCGTTGTAATGGGAGTCTCGATCTGCTATAAGCAAAATCTGCTACATAGAAGTCCATTATTGTGAAGGTTTACTGTACCTATACATCACTGTACCTGTGCCTATGAGAACAAACTCTACTCGACTCGTCTGGAACATCAGCATTGTCGCAAGTGTCACTACAATGCTAATGTTGAAATTCTCAAGGACACCATAAACGTCAACCTTTTCTAGTAGCAACTCACAGGCGATCTGGTTGTTCTGTTTCAATCTGAGTAAAAACTCGGTGTCAATGACGACTGCGTTTTTGCCTCATCTCTTTTCTCAATCTTTCTGAAATGTGGTCTCTCACTTCCAATAAACTGAGGGTGCGTGGAACTAATCCTCAGAACCAGTGATAAACTGTTACCTGCAGTGAATACACTCGAGAACTATGCTCACCTGAACCCTAGTAATCTTTCGGTTTAGGTTCATTATTGTCACGTTTGCCAAGGTACAGTGAAAAGCTTTGTTTTTTTAAGAATTAGAAAGTAGGTGCAGGAGGAGGCCATTTGGCCCTTCCAGCCAGCACTGCCATTCATTGTGATTATGGCTAATCATCCACAATCAGTAACCCGTGCCTGCCTTCTCCTCATATCCCTTGATTCCACTAGCCCCTAGAGCTCTATCTAACTTTTAAATTCATCCAGTAAATTGGCATCCACTTCCTTTCTGTGGCATAGAATTCCACAAATTCACAACTCCCTGGGTTAAAAGGTTTCTTCTCACCTCAGTTTTAAATGGCCTCCTCTTTATTCTTAGACTGCGGCCCCTGGTTCTGGACTCCCCCAACATTGGGACCATTTTTCCTGCATCTAGCTTGTCCAGTTCTTTTATAATTTTATACGTCTCTATAAGATCCCTCTCATCCTTCTAAACTCCAGTGAATACAAGCCCAGTCTTTCCAATCTTTCCTCATATGACAGTCCCGCCATCCCAGGGATTAACCTCGTGAACCTTGTTTTACATACTATTCAATCAGATCAGATAATACCATATATAGATACAAGCATTTCAACATATGGAGGACCGAGGCAGGTGAGAGGTTAGAAGTTGATATGGAGGGTGATGAGACAAGGTTTAGTGGACAGAATAGGCAGGAGAAAGGCAGGAATGTTGGTTTAATTTGCAACAAGCAAAGGATGATCTCCTTTGTGGGAGTGTACTGCAGGCCTCCAAATAGTCAGCGGGAATTAGAAGAACAAATGTGCCAGAAGATTGCAGGCAGTTGCAGGTCAAATAACGTGGGTGTAGGGGATTTTAACTTTCCCAATATTAACTGGGAATGTCTTAGTTTAGTTTTGAGGTACAGCGCGGAAACAGGCCCTTTCAGCCCACCGGGTCCGTGCCGACCAGCGATCCCCGCACATTAACACTATCCTACACCCACTAGGGACAGTTTTTACACATTACCAAGCCAATTAACCCACAAACCTGTACGACTTTGGAGTGTGGGAGGAAACCGAAGATCTCGGGGAGAAAGTACAAACTCCGTACAGACAGCACCCATAGTCGGGGTCTCCGGCGCTGCATTCGCTGAAAGGCAGCAACTCTACCGCTGCGCCACTGTGCCGCCCGTGTGTGAAGCTGGAGAGGAAATTGCAGGAGCTCTGGCTAAGATTTATGAGTCGTCATTAAATACAGGCGAGGTGCCGGAAGACTGGAGGGGGGCCTCTATTTAAGAAGGGCTGCAGGGAAAAGGCCGGGGACTATAGGCCAGTGACCCTAACATCGGTGATTGGAACGTTACTGGAGTATTCTGAGGGATTAGGTCCGTGCATTTAGATGGACAAGGCCTGATTAGGTATAATCAGCATGGTTTTGTATGTCGTGTCTGTGTTTTGACGATGTGACCTAAAAGGATGTTGAGGGCAGAGCTGGAGTTGTTGTATATATGGATTTCAGCAAGGCATTTGACAAGGTTCCGCATGGTAGGCTGCTCTGGAGACAGTTGAAGGAATAGAAAATTAGCTTAATGGAAGGAAGCAGGGGTTTTTTTCGGACTGGAGGCCTGTGACCAGTAGTGTGCCTCAGGGTTGGCTGTTTGTTATCTAGATCTATGATTTGGAGGAGAATATACATAGCATGATTAGCAAGTTTGCACTTGACACAAAAGTGGGGGGGATTGTAGGTAGTGAAGATGGTTGTCAAAAATTGCAGCAGGATATTGATCAGTTGGGCAGCTGGGCTGCGAATGGTCGATGGAATTTAACACAGAGAAATGTGACGTGTTGCATTTTGAGAAGTCTAACATGGGCAGGACCTACAGGGCAAATGGTAGGGTAGATTCAATTGTGGGCACATTGTTATAGGAAAGATGTTGTTAAGCTGGAACGGGTGCAGAGAAGATTTACCGAAGATCGACACAAAATGCTGGAGTAAGTCAGCAGGACAGGCAGTATCTCTGGGGAGATGAAATGGGTGCTGTTTTTAGAAGAATGCTGTCTTCAGAAGAAGGGTCTCGACCCGAAACATCACCCATTCCTTCTCTCCAGAGATGCTGCCTGTCCCGCTGAGTTACTCCAGCATTTTGTGTCTATCTTAAATTTACGAGGATGTTGCCAGGACTCGTGGGCCAAAGCTAAAGAGAGAGGTTGAGCAGGATAGGACTCTATTTCATGGAGCACAGGGGGATAAGGGGTGATCTTGTAGAGGTGTATAAAATCATGAGAGGGGGGGGAAGATTTAATAGGAACCGGAGAGGTAACATTTTAACACAGAGAGTGGTGGGTGTGTGGAACGAGCTGCAGGAGGAGGCAGTTGAGGCAGGGACTACCACAATGTTTAAGAAACATTTAGACAGGTACATGAATAAGATAGTTTTAGAGGAATACTAGATGGGCGTGGACCTGTTGGGCCCAAACCTCTCCAACCCTCCGCCAACTGACGAGGCGTTGCCAGCCGGGAAGTGCCCCCCGGGGCCGTGGGCGGGCGAGGAGGGAGAGGAAAGGGGAGAGGGAGCCACTCACCTAGTTATTTGTTTTTAAAACGTAACAAAACTTGATCAATCGAGACCGCAGGCGAATGGTGAGTAGGGTAGGCTGAAAATTGTTGCGCTATCGTGTACCGTTTTGGCTGTATTTCGGGAACAAATCTACCCACAAACCCACAAATATACAAGTTGAGGGTTTTAATAATATATTGATGAGCCAAACACAGGCAGGTGGAACTAGTATAGATGGGGCATGTTGGTTGGCATGGGCAAGTTGGGTAAGAAGGGTTGTATGACTCTACAATACAGTTTCAGTGAGAGCCTAGACAATGTGGCCAACCCTTGAGAGACACTTCTCAGCAAACACAGACTAGCTTTACCGTTATCTTTTATCTTCGGAGATACAGTGTGGATTGGCCCATCAAGTCTGCGCCCACCAGCGATCTCTCGCTAGTTCTATCCTGCACACTAGGAACAATTTACAGAAGTCAATTAACCTACAAATCCGCATGTCTTTGGAGTGTAGGAGGGAACCGGGGCACCTGGAGAAGACCCACACAGACACAGCATCCACAGGGTCTGCGGATACAAACTCTGCACAGTCAGAACTTGTAGTCAGAACTCTGTCGCTGTAAATCTGCAAATCTACTGCTGCATTACTGTGCCTTCCTTGCTATTCTCCGAAGACTGGGTACTGGGGAGAAGGACGGAGGGAGTCGGCGGCGGACGCTGGACAAAGGGCCGGTAAGAAGGATCGGGGAGTCTTGCATTCCGCGCCCTGAAGGTCAGCTGTGAGCGGCGCCCCCAGGGCACGAAGGCTGAAGTTGGACGGGCGTGCGGAGGGTCGACAGTTCACGGGACAATCCAGATTGAGGGGACATTATAGCTTGCTGCAGCTGGGACTTTGAAAATGGAGCCAAAATCTGGCAACTCTCTCATATGGACTCAGTGGGCTGTTTCTATGCATTCTGTACTTAATCAGGGATTGTACATATATGGCAATAATCTTACTGATTTTACTTATGTATGGCTATAATCTTCCTGATCTATATGCTAAAAAAATGTCACTGCACCTTGGTACAAGCGATAGTAAAGAATCATTGAATCACTAAGATCAGGCAGCATCTCTGGAGAACATTGATAGGTAACGTTTGAGGTCAGGGCCCTTCTTCAAGTCAAGTCAAGTCAAGTTTATTTGTCACATACACATACATGATGTGCAGTGAAATGAAAGTGGCAATGCCTGCGGATTGTGCACAAAAAAGAATTACAGTTACAGCATATAAATAAAGTTAATAAGTTACTATAGTGTAGACAAAAATTTAGTCTCTGGAGTTATAAAAGTTGACAGTCCTGATGGCCTGTGGGAAGAAACTCCGTCTCATCCTCTCCGTTTTCACAGCGTGATAGCGGAGGCGTTTGCCTGACCGTAGCATCTGGAACAGTCCGTTACTGGGGTGGCAGGGGTCCCTCATAATCTTGCTTCATCTTCATAACAATTCAGACCTGAATTGAATCTGAATTACCTTTATTGTCATTCAAAATGAATTGAACGAAAATCATTTGCCACGCAGCCACAACAGTACAGAGTAAAAGACACAAGACACACAATTTTAACACAAACATCCATCACAGTGACTCCTCCAGGCACCCCTTCACTGTGATGGACGGCAAAAAAAATCTTCTCTCTTCCCCCATGCTTCTCCCACGGACAGATAGTTCGACTTCTGCCGAAGCGACCGAGTCTCAGGAAGATTATAGCCATACATAAGTAATTCTGATTCATTATTGAAACATCACTACAATGAGCAATAATTTAACAAGCTTAATTATATTCATTCTATAAGCATCAAATGCTGGAGTGCTCAGAATGCCAGACAACATCTGCGGAGAGCATAAAAGTTAAAAAAAAGACACAAAATGCTGCCGTAACTCAGCGAGTCGGGCAGCATCTCTGGAGAACATGAATAGGTGAAGCTGGAAGAGAGGAGGGGTAGAAAGAAGCCAGACAAGTGATGTTGATAGAGTGGGGGGGGGGGGGGGGGGGTGGTGGGGTTGATGGGCAGATGGGTTGGACAAAGGCCCGATCTGAAAAGACGAAAGGTGTGAGAAAAGGATTGAAGTTTGGTGAAAGCTGAAGCTAAAGAAGGAATGTAGGTGGAAGATAATAGACAATAGGTGCAGGAGGAAGCCATTCGGCCCTTCGAGCCAGCACCGCCATTCAATGTGCTCATGGCTGATCATTCTCAATCAGTACCCCGTTCCTGCCTTCTCCCCATATCCCCTGACTCCGCTATCCTTAAGAGCTCTATCTAGCTCTCTCTTGAATGCATTCAGAGAATTGGCCTCCACTGCCTTCTGAGGCAGAGAATTCCACAGATTCACAACTCTCTGGGGAAGGTACGAGGGAGAAATAGGTAAGTTTAGGTGGGGCACAGGGAAAGAGAGGGTGGAAATTAAAATGGGGGGGGGGGGGGAAGGGGGGGTAGCTTAGTTTCCTAAAATTGGAGAATTCAATGTTCATACCATTGGGTTGTAAGCTTACCCAAGTGGAATATGTGGTGTGTCGGAAGGAACTGCAGATGCTGTTTTAAATCGAAGATAGATACAAAATGCTGGAGTAACTCAGCGGGACAGGCAGCATCTCTGGAGAGAAGGAATGGGTGACGTTTTGGGTCGAGACCCTTATTCAGACTGAGGTCAGGGGAGTACAGGGTACATAGATAAGGAAGTGATGGGTGTGAAAAACAGGACAAAGAGAAAAGAGATCAAAGAGAATGTAGAATAGATCATTGTCAGTTGGGAGAAGGCAACAACAAAGCAAACAGATAACATGTAGTTGGAGACAGTAAGCCTGGTCGGAGAACTGGGAAGGGGGAAGGGATGAAGAGAGAGGGAAAGCAAGGGTTTCTTGAAGTTAGAGAAGTCAACGTTCATACCGCTGGGGTGTAAGCTGCCCAAGCAAAATATGAGGTGCTGTTTCTCCAATTTGCGCTGGGCCTCACTCTGACAATGGAGGAGGCCCAAGACAGAAAGGTCAGTGTGGGAATGGGAGGGGGAGTTAAAGTGTTGAGCAACCGGGAGATCAGGTGGGTTTAGGCGGACTGAGCGGAGGTATTCGATCGACGAGCCTGCGCTTGGTTTTGCCAATATACAGGAGTCCACACCTGGAACAGCAGTTACAGTAGATGAGGTTGGAGGAGGTGCAAGTGAACCTCTGTCTCACCTGGATAGACTGTCGGGGTCCTTGGACGAAGTCGAGGGGGGAATTATAGCGACAGTTGTTGCATCTCCTGCGGTTGCGGGGGAAAATATCTGGGGAGGGGGTGGTTTGGGTGGGAAGGAACGAGTTGACCAGGGAGTTTCGGAGGGAACAGTCTGTGGAATGCGGAAAGGGGTGAAGATGGGAAGATGTGGCTAGTAGTGGGATTCCGTTGGAGGTGGCGAAAATGTCGGAGGATTATGTGCTGTATGCGACGGCTGATGGGGTGGAAGGTGAGGACAAGGGGGACCCTGTCCTGTTACGAATGAGGAGAAGGGGAACACGAGCGGAGCTGCAGGATATCGAAGAGACCCTAGTGAGGGCCTCAATTTACAATGGAAGAAGGGAACCCCCATTCCCTAAAGAATGAGGACATCTCCGATGAAATATGTGATGATATAAGATAGTGTTTCTCCATTATGACTGTGGCCTTACTGCCAATGGAGGAGGCCAAGGACAAACAGAATGGAAGGAGGAGTGAAAACGGTTACCAACCAGGAGACCCAGTAGGCCTTGGATGACTGAGCGCACTGGTGTACACTGAATCAGTTGCCGATTCAGTTGCTGATGTACAGGAGACCACGTCAGAAGCACTGGAACCAGTAGGAGGCTTGATTGTATTTATGTATTATTAATAGGTTAGTGTTTGGACTTTGCGTGAAATCAAATGAGCAAGGGTGAAGAAGGGTCCCGACTTGAAACATCACCTTTAGTTTAGTTTAGTTTATTGACACCTGTACCGTGGTTGCCTTTGTTGCATACCAACCAACCAGTCAGCAGAAAGACAATACATGATTACAATCGAGCCGTCCACAGTGTACAGATACAGGATAAAGGGAATAATGTTTAGTGCAAGATAATGTCCGTTGAAGTCCGATCAAAGATAGTCCAAGGGACTTCGATGAGGTAGATGGGAGCTCATGACTGCTCACTAGTTGTTGATTGGATGGTTCAATTACTAATCGACTGTCCCTGTTTCTAGACTAAATTAATCTGTAGACTAAACTAAAACTGATGTTTAGGGTCAGGACCCTCCTTCGGTCTTGATTATCTAATTTCACGATGAGTCCAAACACTAAGTTGTGGGTCCAACAAAGGGCAAAATACAGAGTGCAGAATATAGTTCAGCTGAGAAGGTTGTTGGCTGCAAAGGTCATTGATGAATTGTGAACTGCAAGGGCCAGGAAGCAGGCGGACATGATCATCTCTGGCCCTTCTCACCCTGGCCACAAACTCCTTGAAGCACTTCCCTCTGGAAGGCGACTCTGGACTGTCAAAGCAGCCACAGCCAGACATAAAAACAGCTTTTTCCCGCGAGTAGTAGCTCTACTCAACAACTAAAAATCTGCAGCCTCCCTTTGCTCTGGTTTATTTCACTTGCATGTTTAAACTGTAATGTTGTATTCTTAATGTTTTAAACTTTATTCTTAATTGTTTACTGTATGTTCATGTTGTTACTCGCGAGCGGAGCATCAAGGCACATTCCTTGTATGTGTACATACTTGGCCAATAAACTTATTCATTCTGTTCCAGAGTCAAAGTCCAATGTTCGCAATGGGGTAGAGTACCATGACAGTTTGTTGTTTTTGTTCCAGATTCCATCACAACAGCACAATGGCGCAGCGGTAGAATTGCTGCCTTACGGCGCCAGAGAACTGAATTCGATCCTGTCCAAGGGTGCTGTCTGTACGGAGTTTGCACGTTCTCCCTGTGACTTATGTGTAGCATAGAACTAGTGTATGGGGTGATCGCAGCATCGCCGCAGATTCAGTGGGTTGGAACTGTTTTCACGCTGTATGTCTAAAGTCTAAAGTGCGCACCAGGGCTTGGTTTGCTCTGCTCCTGACCAGTTACACAGTGGGGCTGGCAAGGCTGGGTAAGTGAGGCCCTTCCAAACCACTCCTGGTAATGGTCATCGACTCTGGGCCTCTATCGCTGGAGTTTAGAAGAATGATAGGTAGGGTTGGCAACTGTCCCGTATTGGCCGGGACATTGGGCTAAATTGGTTTGTCCCGTAAGGGACCACCCTTGTCCCGTATTAGGCCTGGGGGACGCTGTAGGCCCGGACAGTGTAGGCCCAGACAGACAGTGTTGGCCCGGACAGTGTAGGTCTGGACAGTGTAGGACCAGACAGTGTAGGTCCGGACAGTATAGGCGCGGAGGCCCGAGCGCCGCCTAATAGAGGTTGCATAGCAACCTGCCTCCTGGCCGTTGACGGGGTAAGGTCATGTGGGGCGCGGGGCGGTGACATCACCTTATCCCGTATTTGGGAGCGAGATAGTTGGCACCCCTAATGAGAGGGTACCTCATTGAAACTTACTGAATAGTGAAAGTTTACCTGGATAAAGTGGATATTGAGAGGATATTCCACTAGTGGGAGAATCCAGGACCAGAGGCCATGGCCTCAGAATAAAAGGATGTACCTTTAGAAAGGAAATGAGGAGGAATTTCTTTAGCCAGAGGGTGGTGAATCTGTGGAATTCATTGCCACAGATGGCCATGGAGGACGTCATTATGTATCTTTAAAGCAGATTGACAGGTTCTTGATTAGTAAGGGAATCAGGGGTTATGGGGAGAAGGCAAGAGAATGGGGTTGAGAGGGAAAGATAGATCAGCCATGATTGAATGGCGGAGTGGACTCAATGGGTCAAATTGCTGAATTCTGCCCCTCTGGTCCCATGGACTAATGCAGTGCTTAAACTGGTGAATGGTTCATCCAAGGTTGAATGAAATTAGAGGGGTGCATGAAGGGTGAATGATTTAATATATATAAAATTATACACAAGGGAGAATAAGACGAAAATTACCGAAAAACATAAGAAGATTTAGTCGAGGGTGAATGAAATGTTGTGATAAAGATTCAAGTGTAAATGAGTTCAAGCACTGGACTAATGTACACACAAAATGCTGGAGTAACTCAGCGGGTCAGGCAGCATCTCAGGAGAGAAGGAATGGGAAACATTTCGGGTCGAGACCCTTCTTCAGACTGACGAAGGGTCTCGACCCGAAACGTCACCCATTCCTTCTCCCCGGAGATGCTGCCTGACCTACTGAGTTACTCCAGCACTCTGTGTCCATGTTGCTCCAGAGATGCTGCCTGACCCGCTGAGGTACTCCAGCACTCTGTGTCCATGTTCTCCAGAGATGCTGCCTGACCCGCTGAGTTACTCCAGCACTTTTGTGTCTACCTTTGATTTGAAGCAGCATCTGCAGTTATTTTGCTGGAGTAATGTACTGTCTATTGAACTTGAATTTGACTGGATTGTGGTTATGTGTGGTATATCTTCACAAAATGCTGGAGTAACTCAGCAGGCCAGGCAGCATCTGTGGAGAACATGGACAGAGTGCTGGAGTAACTCAGCGGGTCAGGCAGCATCTGTGGAGAACATGGACACAGAGTGTTGGAGTAACTCAGCTGGTCAGGCAGCATCTCTGGAGAGAAGGAATGGGTGACGTTTCGGGTCGAGACCCTTCTTCAGTCTGAATAGAGTGCATGGAAAAAAAAGTGCCCTTTGACTGTACATGTGCCAACAATAATAAACCAGTCTGAAGAAGGGTCTCGACCCGAAACGTCACCCATTCCTTCTCTCCTGCGATGCTGCCTGACCCGCTGAGTTACTCCAGCATTTTGTGAATAAATACCCTCGGTTTGTACCAGCATCTGCAGTTATTTTGTTACAATAAGCCAGGCAGACAGGCTACACCTTGACTGTGTGCACTGCCCGCAGGGGGATTGGCTGCGTGCGGGAGGCGGGGCCGTGGGGACGGGATAGAGGGTGACACCAGGGAAGGGGGGGAACCGCCCGTTCCGCTCCGCCACGCCGCGCAACCCGGACCCCATTTGGCGAGGCACACGGCAACGGCGGCCTCCCGGACCAGCTCTCGGTGTGGGATCGCGCAGGTACGGCAGGCCGGGGACTGGGGTGGCGGGGACGGTGCACGCCGACCAGGCCCGGCACGGCACGGCACGGCACACCAGGGCCCCGACACGGCCGCAGACAACCGGGGGGTGCGGGGCCCACCACGGCTCACTTCAGGCCTGGGCCCCGGGGCCGAGTGCGGCAGCCAGCGGGGAGAGAGGGGCCACCCACCCGGCCGGGCTCAGGCTGGGGCTGGGCTGGGCTGTCGGCGGGACGATGGTGTGAGAGCCCGGGGGAGGGGAGGTGAAGGCCCCGGTTGTACCTCGCCGCCTCCGGACTCGATGGATGCCGGGCGACCATGAGGCGGGAGCGTGGTCGACACCCCCCCCCCCCCCCCCCCGACCTCACGCCGGCTGCTGCGGGCTCCGCACCCGGGACCCCCCCCCCCCCTCCCCGGGCTCTCACACCATCCCCACCCCGAGACTCCGGGACCCCGGCCTCTCACTGCCCTCGCCCCGGGATCCCCGGCTCTCTCACACCCGGCCAGAGTCCCCGGGACCCCCGGCTCTCACATCCCCCACCCTGAGACTCCGGGACCCCCGGCCCCTCACACACTGCCCTCGCCCCGGGACCCCCCGGGCGAGGCAACATCGCGCCCCTCACACCACACCCCACCCCGGCCAGAGTCCCTGGGACCCCCCGGCCCCTCGTCTTAGTCCCTGGACCATCGCCCCCGCCCCCCATCCCGAAGCAACACCCTGCCCCGAGACCCCCGGCTCTCGCTTCCCGCCCGTGTCCCTGGCCCTCGCTGCCCGGTCCCGGGTCCCTCGGCCACCGCCCGTGTCCCTGCGGGAACTCCCCCCTGGGCTGGAGGCCGACGCCGACTCTCTCTTTCTCTCTCTCTCTCTCTCTCCCCCTCCGGCACAGGACGCATGGCGGGGGCCGACGAGTCGCAGATACTCTTCTCGTTGTGCGGGCCGGGGGCGCCACCCGGTCCCTGGCTGGGGGGGGGGGGGAAAGGGAGGGAAGGAAGGAGTAGGGGGGGGGGAGGAGGGGAGAGTATTCCAGCCACCCACCCACCCACCACTCGCTCTGGCTAGCGGGGGGCAAACAACTGCGTCGGCCTAAAAGGGTGGTGGATAAAGACGCCAGGGTGGTGGCTTGGGGAGCAAGGAGGCTCGTGTGGAGCAGAGTCGACTGTTCCTGTCCTAAAAATATCATCAATCGCATTCATCATTCGGAACAGCAGCAGACACTTTGGCCCACAATGTCCGTGTCGAACATGCTACTAAATTTAACTAATCTCCCCTCCCTCTACGTGATCCATATTTCTCTATTCCTGCTCCTTTTTAAAAGCCCCAAACGCCACTATTTTATCTGCCTTCAGCACTATTTTATCTGCCTTCATTAATTTAATTTGTGGGGAAACTTTGTTGAACGGTTTGGAGCTGGTCATAACACGGTGGGCTGAATGGCTACTCCTTCCCCGATTCTTTCCTGTTTTTTTAAATGCTACATTAGGTTGGTGTCTGATGCACCGTTCGTATATTTGGTTTTTACAATTGCTGTGCACATTAACTCTTCATCGTCCCCTACAAACAGGTTGGCACATAGCACAGCTGGTAAGCTGCTGCCTCACAGTGGCAGAGGTTGGCTTTGATCCTGACAGTGGGTCCTGGTTATGTGGCATTTGTTTTTCTTCCTGTGACCGTGTGGGTTTCCTCCAGGTGCTCCGGTTTCCTCCCACTACCCAAAGATGCGTGGGTTTGTTGGTTAATTGGCCACTGTCAATTGCCCCTAGTGTCTAGGGAGTGGATTAGAAAGTAACATGTTGTTGTTGTTCGTCCTTTGGGTTAGAAGATGACCATGACTTCACTTTCAATCTTATTATTTCGACCGTTGGTTGGGATCTGCTGGCCGAGGTTGAAGTCATGACTTGCGCCTGACTTGGATTTAAGTGAGGGGGAGTTGCACAGATTGTCGGCCTCACTCTCTCGTCCTGGCCTATCGGGTTCCAGCAGCAAGACATAGTCGAGACGCTGGGGACAGGTCAGGATGCAGTGGATGGTCAGAAGTGTCCTACGTGACTCACTCTGCCCTGTTTGCGCTCCACGACGCTTTGCTGGGATCGTCTTTCTGCCCATTGAACCTTCTGGTGGTTTCCTCCACGCAATCCGCCGAACCCAGGCTTCACATGCTAGGTAGACAAGCCCTAAAGCTGCTGGAACCAACGACTTGCCGACTGTACTTGTGGCGTGCACACAAGACAGTGGATCCATCGTGGGGGCGGGGGTAGTCCTGCAGCTGATCCCACGGCTTGGGGGGGGGGGGGGGCGCGGTCGAGACCGGGGCGGTGGTCCGCGGCCCCATGGGCGGGGAGCGCCGGCTGCTGCTGCCCCTCAGGTCACGGGTACGGGCCCCAGACCACTGGTTCCAGTCTCCCCCGGGGCGCCGGCGAGGCTTCTGTAACATAGAAGGTAACATAGAACTGGCATGAACGGGTGATCGATGCCTATCGTGAATCAGTGGGCCTAAGGGCCTGTTCTATGCTGTATCACTAAAATAAATTGCAGAGAGTTATAGATGTAAATTGAATTAAAGTTTCATGTTCTTTAGAGGCAGCCATTATTTTTAAGAACAAACTAATTTAAACATAGAAAACTGGTGCAGGAGGAGGCCATTTGGCCCTTCGAGCCAGCACCACCATTCATTGTGATCATGGCTGATCATCCACAATCAGTAACCTGTGCCTGCCTTCTCCCCATATCCCTTGATTCCACTAGCCCCCAAGAGCTCTAAATACTTTAAAATTGATTCCTGTGTCCAGTTTTATAAACTGCAGTTTTTATATCAGAACTTCAACTATCTACAAGGTTATTTCTGCATCTTTTTTAGTGTACAGATTTATTTATCTCTTCTTGGCCATCCAGTAAATCTTTAATACTGTGTGTTGCTCAGGAATGCTTCCTGAGCTCGCAACAGCCAGTGTCAAGACTGGAGAGGGACCTTCAATGCTATCTTTGCAAATTCCTCCAAATCCATTTGCGGGAGGAACTAACCTGTACCAGCACTCTCGGGATTGAGACTGTAATTGTACCAAGTTGGCTCTTTTAAATGGGCATTGTTTGTTTGCCTGGCACCATACCCCTGAAAAGCTACTCAGTTCTGAGCCCTGTCACTAAACAGATCGCTCGGTGGACAGAAGAAAAGACTCCAGGCCATGCTTCAAGACTTGCTGGACAAAAAAATGCAACAGCTTCACCGTCTGTGCCTATGCTTTCACAAAACGGAGAAGGAGCATTTGAATTAGCATGAAGAACTGCAGATCAAAAGTACACAAGCCTATATTTTTTTGTTATTATTGTCACGTGTACTGAGATACAGTGAGAAGCTTTCTTTGCATGCTATCAAATCAGATGATTCTATACATAAATACAATCAAGACAGACTCGAGTAGGTAGAGTGAAGGGAAAGATAGAGTATGGAATATAGTTCTTAGCTTTGTGGCACAACAGTAAGGACAAATGGAGTGCACATCTCCCAACTGCCAGCCTGCCCTTTGTCACCAGGGAACCCCTGCCCCGTTTGTGGGTTCCATATCCATGCCATCCATCGCCTCTGAAACCACCGTATTGGAATGGAAGCAGACGGTCTGAGAAGTGCAGATAAATTCCAGCCTCATGTAGTTCAGCTTTGTGTGATTTAATTTGACATTTATTTACTGTTACTCTGTTTGAAAAGTTGCTGTCTGTTTGTTGAGTGAGATCATCAATAGTCGGTGGAGTGCAGTTCGTAAAAGAAAGCAGTTTGACAACTCTCGTGCTCACATGCACGGAATGAAGCAATTTGTCCAGTTCAGTGTAATTCAAGGAATTGAAACTTGTGTAGCACGCACAGTATTCAGATTAGATCATTCTTTAAATTAAAAAATTTGAATCCGCCATAAGACTGAGCCACACATGTTGCTTCTTCAGGGATTCTATTTTACTGCGGTCTTTTATACGTGGTCCACAGGAGACCCAGAAGGCATAGATTTACAATAAGCAAGGCTGTATCAGCACTTAATCCTTCCAGCTGCAATGCTATCCCGCTCCTCCAGTAAGCTTCCCACTGGAGTGGATCTAATTTATAGGACAGAGAGAAAACTTCAGATTATAACGCCTCCACTCCAGTGGTAAGATCCCCCCCGACTCTATTGAGCTGTAGAATGTAGGTGATACTTAGTTTAGTTTAGAGATACAGTGTGGAGATACCACCGAATCACATTGAATGGTGGTGCTGGCTCGAAGGGCCGAATGGCCTACTCCTGCACCTATTGTCTATTGAAACTGTGCTGACCAATAATCACCTGTATCCTCGTTCTATGTTATCCCAGTTTTGTATCCTAAGCACAAATTTGCAAAAGCCAATTAACCTACAAACCTACATGTCTGGAATGTGAGAAGAAACGGGAAAAAACCCATGGTCACGGGCGAACATACAAATTCCGTACAGTCAGCACCTGTTGTCAGGATCGAACCTGAGTCTCTGGTGCTGTGAGGCAGCAACTCTGCCACTGTGCTGCCCTAGAACTTGTGTATGTGCAAGCTTGTTCACTAAAGCATGCAAGGGAATGGACTTGCACTCAACATTTGCAGAAACCAAAATCTTCTATCAGCCTGCCTGTGACGGTCAACACCAGAGGTCCATGGTGTGATATTTAAAAACATGGACAGCTTCTTAATCTCAATCTGACTGATATAGTCAAGGCAAACATTGGTGATGAAAATTACCGCTACCTTCAGTGCACTTGAACAGCCTTTGGCTGTCTGAGGAAAAAGGGTCTTTGATGATCAACGGTCCAGTGTAGAACGCATTTTTGAGTTGCAATGATTACTGCCGCACAGCACACTTGTAAGAACTGGGCTAACTACCCCGGCATCTGAAAAGACCAAGGAGATCCCGTCAATGTTGACTCAGTTATATCCTCCAAATCCATCAATTCCAAAATTAGCTTCCACTTCCAGGCCAAGTTGTACTCATTTGATGAACGGGCAATGTCGTTCGCATGCCTGACACTGGACTCTCGACACAGAAACTCGTCTGAGCTGTATCCCAGCAAAAGCTTACCAGAGGGTAGAGGGAAATGGGCCCCAAAGCCTTCCTGACAATGAATGACAAACCCATTGACGTGTGCTGATGACCCATTGATGAAGGTTGAAGTGGCCAGGCGAAGCATGGAACGATGGTGCATGGGGCAACCAGATGCAACAGGCCTAGATGGCCAGCTGCAGTTGGGACTGAAATGGTGCCGAAACCAGGCGTCTCTTACATATCGATATACACAATGCACCGAACTGGGGGTTGTACTTGTGTATGGCAGTATTCTTCATGACATGTATGCAAAAAAGAATCGCTTTACCTTGGTAACACGTGATAATAAAGGAACCATTGGGCTTAATACCAATCCTTGACCATGACGAGTGCTGATGGAGAAGGAGCATTTGGGATGGCATTTAGAACCGTGTCTATTTGTTGGGAGTGCAGAGAAGCGCAGTATAAATGATGGTATCAGTGACCCGTCTACCCACTCGGCTGCCAGCTTACCTATGGCAGAGAGTGAGGCTCCCACCTTGGGCTCATTGCTCGGCTCGGACACTGAGAGAATGGATTTGTCCTCTGAAGAAGATTATGCACCTTGAATGGTTTGCTCGTGATCAATAACCGCTTCCAGTTTGTTGCAATCATTTTTTAAAATGCGCTTTTATTGGGAGTTGTTGCAATAGTGTCTGTTTCCTCAACTCTCCAAGCATACTTTTATTGGACAAAATTGCATTTATTTGCTTTACAATTGATTGCTTACTATTTGATGTGCTCCCCCTTCAAGTTTGGGTGACGCATTGTGGTCAATCAATATTCTGTTCAGCTTGGAGCATTTTGCACCCGTGAGGCTGTGTTTTCTTTCCCTCTGTAATTGATTTCAGGCTAGATAGAATGAGAGAATGTGATGATTGTGCTCATTTGTTACAAGTTTAAAAAGAACAAAACAGTACAGCACAGGGGCAAGCCCTTCGGCCCATAGTATCTATGCTAAATATGATAGGGGTAGGAAAAAAAACTGGTTTAAATCGAAGGTGGACACAAAATGCTGGAGTAACACAGCGGCTCAGACAGCATGTTGAGACGTTCAGTTCAGTCTGAAGAAGGGTCTCGACCCGAAACATCACCCATTCCTTCTCTCCAGAGATGCTGCCTGACCCTCTGAGTTACTCCAGCATTTTGTGTCTACCTTATGCTAAATATGATGCTAAGTTAAACTAGTCTCCACCCTGTATTCTTCCATTCCCAGCATTTCCATGTGTCTCAAGAAAAGCCTCTTCAAAGCCACTCTCGTAACTGTTTATGATAGTCTCCATGTGTCTGCTCTCAGCTTCTGCACTCCAGAGAAAGCAATCCAAGTTTGTTCACTTCTCCTTGTGGCTAAGATCCTCTCATTACTTTACTTTAGACTTTATTGATACAGGCTCTTTGGCCAACCGAGTGCATGCCAACCAGTGATGAGAGATTGGGGGGGGGGAAATGTTCTAATCACAACATGCTGTGATCATCGTGTGGTTCAAGTAACAGGGGCGGCACAGTGGTGCAGAGGTAGAGCTGCTGTCTTACAGTGCCAGAGCTTCGATCCCGACTACGGATGCTGTCTGTACGGAGTTTGTACATTCTCCCTGTGACTGCATGGTTTTTCTTCGGGTGCTCTGGTTTCCTTCTGAACTCCAAAAACTTACAGGTTTGTAGGTTAATTGGCTTTGGTTAAAAATTGTTGACAGTATGTAGGATAGTGTTAGTGTATAGGGTGATCGCTGGCTGGTGGACCCGGTGGGGGGAAGGACCTGTTTTCACCCTCTATCTCTCAAGAAACCCTTTAAACCAGCACTATCCTCTAAATTAGGGACAATTTATAATTGAATCTGGGCAACATTCTGGTCAACCTTTTCGGCAGCCTCTCCAAAGCCTCCACATCCTTCCTATAATGGGAGCAGTCAGAACTACACACTGTTCTCTAAATGCAGCTTAACCAAAGTTTTATAAAATGAAGTAAACAATTAACGCCTTTCTCATTCTCCATCAGGAAGCGTCATTGTGTACCAAAGAAATGGTGATGGAGAAGCCAAGTCCCCTGCTTGTCGGGCGGGAGTTTGTGAGGCAGTACTACACTTTGCTGAACAAGGCCCCAGACTTCTTGCACAGGTACTCGTTTTAGTATCCGAAGATCATTACATCTTTTGCAATTATTCAGATTATAATTTCGTACAAAGCTGAATGCCACCGGGTTCACACAGTTGTATTTTCAGCTCCATTACCGTTGGTGAAGCTTAAAGTACTGGAGTAACATAGCAGGTCAAGCAATGCTTTGAGTTAGGACCCATCTTCAGTTACTGTTGGTAAAAGAATGTTTACCATGGGCCGGATGAAGTGCCTGAATATCAATAGTAACTCTTTTAAGGTTGTGCCCAGTTTTAACTGCAGGTGAATATATTTGCTCATATTGATGCATTGGAAATCAGAAACTAAATTCTACTTTAATTGAAACATATTGCACCATGTAATAATAACATGCCTTTTCCACAATCTAAATTTATTTCTGGTGATAGTTCACATTTGTACAAGAATGTGATATCAACCCGACTGGATTTACTTTTTCCAATTAGATTTCTATAGCAACTTCCACCATTTTTAACTGTTTTATCACTAGTGATGTACCTTCCAAGGTCAAATGAAACTAGGAGAAGCAGGAAATCGGAAACTGAAACCAGGGCGCTAAAAACACTCAGCAGTCAAATGTTGTTTGTTGAAAGAGAAACAGTTAAATTTTCAGGTTGGAAATCCTTCCTTAAAACTGGAAAAGTGAAAAGTCTGGATCTTCTCCAACTTGTGAAGTGGTTCCATTCCTGAGAACTGACTGATCCCAAACAGTTTGCAAACCAGACGTGTGGATTTATTGAAATAAAGACAGCATATCTAAACAAAAATATAGGCTAGCCGGATGCAACATCTGGCTCAACCTTTACTCAATTTTTCAGTTTCTCTACAGGATGGAATGCTTAGACTTTAGAGATACAGCACGGAAATGTGAGTAAAGGTTTTAATTTGTGGAGAAGGCAAGAGAATGGGGTTGAGAAGGAAAGATAAATCAGCCATGAATGAATGGCAGAGTGTATACTTGAGCGGAATGGACTAATTCTGCACCTATGAACCTCCTTTGCACACTCTTCCTGCCTATAGTGTGGTGAAGAAGAATTTGGCCAAAGGCAGGAAGAGAGGGTGCAAAGGATGTTCATAGGTTTTGGTAAAAATTGTAAATTGTCCCTCGTCTGTAGGATGGCGCTAGTGTATAGGGTGATCGTCGGTCGGCGTGGATGTGGTGAGCCAAAGGTCCTGTTTCAGTGCTGTAACTAAACAAAGCTAAACATATACTGTGCCAAAGGAGCCCTGCGGTGGATGTTCATGGAGGCATACGTGGGTTAAATACTGTCATAGTTAAGGTGTAGAATGCAGACACTCCCTGTGTTGCCGCAGGTCATGTGATGGGAATTCACACAGCACCACCGCAATATCAGAGATAAGGAATGAAAATTTGCACTCATGGAATTTGTATCAATTTTTATCTATTATTCAAATCTTATAGACGCATTCGCAGACGCTGTGGCTTTGTGTTATAGAAATTACAATATGGACAGCTTCCTGGTACCCCAGCATGGTCTGTGTGAATCTGTGGGGTGTTGGAACTTTACTTAACATTGGGCAGACACAAAATGCTGGAGTAACTCAGCAGGACAGGCAGCATCTCTGGAGAGAAGTGACGCTTCGGATCGAGAACCTTCTTCTGAAGATAGCATTCTTCGAAAGAAGGGTCTTGACCTGAAACGTCGCCCATTCCTTCTCTCCAGAGATGCTGTCTGTCCCGCTGAGTTACTCCAGCATTTTGTGTCTTATCTTCGGTAAATCTTCTCTGCACCCATTCCAGCTTAACAACATCTTTCCAATAACAATATAAGCCCAGTCGATTCATTCTTTCATCATATGTCAGTCCCGCCATCCCAGGAATTAACCTGGTGAACCTACACTGCACTCCCTCAATAGCAATAATGTCATTCCTCAAATTAGAAGACCAAAACTGCACACAATACTCCAGGTGCGGTCTCACCAGGGCCCCGTACAACTGCAGTGGGACCTCCTTGCTCCCTTCAGATAATAATCTGCCTTCTTGTTCTTGCCACCAGTGGATAACCTCACATTTATTCACATTATACTGCATCTACCATGCATCTACCCACTCATCCAACCAATCCAAGTCACCCTGAAGCCTCCTAATATCTTCCTCTCAGCTCCCACTGCCAGACAGCTTGGTGTCATCCGCAAACTTGGAGATGTTACATTTAATCCCTTTTAACCTAAATTGTTAATATATATTATAAATAACTGGGGTCCCAGCACTGAGCCTTGCGGCACCCCACTATTCACTGCCTGTCATTCTGAAAAGGACCCGTTAATTGGGCGGCACGGTGGCGCAGCGGTAGAGTTGCTGCTTTACAGCGAATGCAGCGCCGGAGACTCAGGTTCGATCCTGACTGCGGGTGCTGCACTGTAAGGAGTTTGTACGTTCTCCCCGTGACCTGCGTGGGTTTTCTCCGAGATCTTCGGTTTCCTCCAACACTCCAAAGACGTACAGGTATGTAGGTTAATTGGCTGGGTAAATGTAAAAATTGTCCCTAGTGGGTGTAGGATAGTGTTAATGTACGGGGATCGCTGGGCGGCACGGACTTGGAGGGCCGAAAAGGCCTGTTTCCGGCTGTATATATATGATATGATAATTCCTACCCTTTGCTTCCTGTCTGCCAACCAGTTCTCTATCCATGTCAATACCTTACCCCCAATGCCATGTGCTCTAATTTTGCCCACCAATCTCTTATGTGGGACCTTGTCAAAGGCTTTTTGAAAGTCCAGATACACCACATCCACTGGCTCTCCCTTATCCATTCTACTTGTTACATCTCACAATTTTCCAGAAGATTAGTCAAGCATGATTTCCTCTTCACAAATCTATGCAGACTTTTACCGATCCTGTCACTGCTTTCCAAATGCGCTACTATTACATCTTTAACAATAGACTCGAGCATCTTCCCCACTTCCGATGTCATGCTAACCGGTCTATCATTCACTGTTTTCTCTCTCCCGCCTTTCTTAAAAAATGGGGTTACATTAGCTACCCTCCAGTCCATGGAAACTGATCCAGAGTACAGTGAAAAGCTTTTGTTGCGTGCTAACCAGTCAGTAGAAAGACAATACATGATTACAATCGAGCCATCCGCAGTGCACAGATACTTGATAAAGGGAAATAATATGAACAACGTGAAGGCAGGAACTGCAGATGCTGGTTTACACCGAAGAGACACGGTAGCGCAGCGGTAGAGTTGCTGCTTTACAGCGAATGCAGCGCCGGAGACTCAGGTTCGATCCTGACTACGGGTGCTGCACTGTAAGGAGTTTGTACGTTCTCCCCGTGACCTGTGTAGGTTTTCTCCGAGATCTTCGGTTTCCTCCCACACTCCAAAGACGTACAGGTATGTAGGTTAATTGGCTGGGTAAATGTAAAAATTGTCCCTAGTGGGTGTAGGATAGTGTTAATGTACGGGGATCGCTGGGCGGCACGGACATGGAGGGCCGAAAAGGCCTGTTTCCGGCTGTATATATATGATATGATATGATATGAAAAAGCTAGAGTAACTCAGCGGGCCAGGCAGCATCTTTGGAGAAAAGGAATAGGTGACGTTTCGGGTTGAGACCCTTTTTCAGAGTTTTAATGGCTCGCATTGTTAATTTTCTGACTTGCTAAATATGCTCAGCAGTGTAAGCATAAATATTTTGCTGTTGCATTTGACCACATTAATGCCGTTCCTCAAAAACTAAACATTAGAAGAGGGCAAAGACCCGACTAAAGCTGGTGCCCTTTATGCATGACACGGCCCTTACCATTTGTAAAGGAAGCATGCAGGTACAGCAGGCAGTGAAGAAAGCCAATGGAATGTTGGCCTTCATAACAAGAGGAGTTGAGTATAGGAGCAAAGAGGTCCTTCTGCAGTTGTATAGGGCCCTAGTGAGACCACACCTGGAGTACTGTGTGCAGTTTTGGTCTCCAAATTTGAGGAAGGATATTCTTGCTATTGAGGGCGTGCAGCGTAGGTTTACTAGGTTAATTCCCGGAATGGCGGGACTGTCATATGTTGAAAGACTGGAGCGACTAGGCTTGTATACACTGGAATTTAGAAGGATGAGAGGGGATCTTATCGAAACATATAAGATTATTAAGGGGTTGGACACGTTAGAAGCAGGAAACATGTTCCCAATGTTGGGGGAGCCCAGAACCAGGGGCCACAGTTTAAGAATAAGGGGTAGGCCATTTAGAACAGAGATGAGGAAAACCTTTTCAGTCGGAGAGTTGTAAATCTGTGGAATTCTCTGCCTCGGAAGGCAGTGGAGGCCAAGTCTCTGAATCCATTTAAGAGAGAGCTAGATAGAGCTCTTAAGGATAGCGGAGTCAGGGGGTATGGGGAGAAGGCAGGAACGGGGTACTGATTGAGAATGATCAGCCATGATCACATTGAATGGCGGTGCTGGCTCGAAGGGCCGAATGGGCTATTCCTGCACCTATTGTCTATTGTCTAAACCTTTCGGAAACCGAAAATATTGTACGTGGAAATGCATTTGAATACAGCTGATCACGTGGCCGGAAGTGAGCTACGGGTTGCTGCCGTTGCCCAGTGTTTGCACCATTGTAAAGTCAAAATATCGTACGTCGAAGCATCGTTAGGCGGGGAGCACCTGTATAGGGTAATCGGGGATGTAAGTTTAAGTTAAGAGGGAAAAGGTTTAACTTTGTTACCCTGGCTGCTCACAACCGTGGCCCTTCCGCTTACTCTCCTTTTCTATGTCCACTGTGGTGGAACATGGATACATTTGACTTGCAGAAACTCAGGAAGTCTCTGTGATTGGAATGAGCTGCCAGAGGTGGTAGTTGAGGCAGGTAAAAAAAAACATTTGGTTAGGTACATGGAAAGGAAAGGTTTAGAGGGACATAGGCCAAATGTGGGCTGGTGGGACTAGTGTAAATGCATTGTGGTCGGCATGGACAAGTTGTATCTAAGGGCCTGTTTACGTGCTGCATGACTCTAACTTCTTGCCATTAATGATACAAGTTCCACAATCCATTTGCTAAATCCAAATGTTGTTGCAGGAAAAATGGTTAAAATGTTTCATCTTATTGGCCCAATGTCATCTATCTGCTCCAATTTAGTTCAGTTTAGAGATACAGTGCAGAAACCGACCCTTCGGCCCACTGAGCCTGTGTCGACCAGCAATCTCCGCACACTAACACTGCCCTACACACACCAGGGTCAATTTACAATTTTACCGAAGCCAATTAACCTACAAACCTGCATGTTTTTGGAGTTTGGGAGGAAACCTGAGCACCCTGAGAACACCCATGCGGTTACAGGGAGAAAGTACAAACTCCATACAGGCAGCACCCGTAGACAGGATTGAACCCGGGTCTCTGGCGCTGTGAGGCAGCAACTCTACCGCTGTGCCACCGTGCCTCCCCCTTAAATTTTCTTAAATCCATTCTGCAATAGATATCTGAAACCAATGTTTCATGCTAGTTTGTCATGCTAGTTTAACTTGATTGTCTTATGATTCTATTAATGTTTCAATGGTTGGTTGAGGGGCTGCCCATGTGGCATTATTTTTTGAAAGACTTGGTGTGTGGGCAGAGGTTGAATAATTTCAATTGTTTGAGAACATTGAGTGTCAAAGTCAGCTTTATTGCTACAATGCATAATGTTTCGTGTATCAAGCCTGAGGGGGTGAAGCAACAATTAATTAAATCGCACCAGTTTGCCAGGGTTAGATATTATACCGCTATCAGTCTACACTGTAGACCACGTTGATTTGAGCAATAGGGGTTTCCAGGACTTCGGCTCGCATTTGATTGCCAAATTAATGCACTTACAAGCTAGAGTCTTTCTGAAGTATAACAGGTGTAGGGCGGTCGCGGTGGCGCAGCGGTAGAGTTGCTGCCTTACAGCGCATGCAGCGCCGGAGACCCGGGTTCCATCCCGACTACGGCACGGTGGCGCAACGGTAGAGTTGCTGCTTTACAGCGAATGCAGCGCCGGAGACTCAGGTTCGATCCTGACTACAGGTGCTGTACTGTAAGGAGTTTGTACGTTCTCCCCGTGACCTGCGTGGGTTTTCTCCGAGATCTTCGGTTTCCTCCCACACTCCAAAGACGTACAGGTATGTAGGTTAATTGACTGGGTAAATGTAAAAATTGTCCCTAGTGTGTGTAGGATAGTGTTAATGTGCGGGGATTGCTGGGCGGCGCGGACTTGGTGGGCCGAAAAGGCCTGTTTCCGCGCTGTATCTGAAATATGAAGAAAAAAAATAAAAAAAATACGGGTGCTGTCTGCACGGAGTCTGTACGTTCTCCCCGTAACCTGCGTGGGTTTTCCCCGAGATCTTCAGATTCCTCCCACACTCCAAAGACGTACATGTTTGTAGGTTAATTGGCTTGGTAAATGTAAAAATTGTCCTTCGTAGGTGTAGGATAGTGTTAATGTGCGGGGATCGCTGGTCGGCGCGGACCTGGTGGGCCGAAGGGCCTGTTTCCGCGCTGTGTCTAAACTAAAGGTTCCTATGTTGGTCAGACCCTGGCTGCTCACAACTTTGGCCCTTCTGCTTCCTCTCCTTTTCTATGTCCACTGTGGTGTAAGTAGTGTTGGTGTGGAACCTCTCTGTCCAGCATCTGGAACATGGATGCATTTGACTTGCAGAAACTCAGGAAGCCCCTGTGAGTGTAAACGAGAGCACAGACATGCAGTTCATGATGGTCCATTATTCTCTTCATCCGTTAGGATGTGTTTTGGGACTGAATTAATGTGTAGTTCCTTGGCACAAGTCAACTGGAAAATTTATTGTGACTGAATCAGGCTTTTGCTGACTAAGCATAATTGAAGCGCAAAAACAATTTTGTTGCCAGGGACTGAGATGGATGAGGGGTGGGTACGAGGGTTGTTATCTGGATGCTTCCAACCTGGCATGGTGTGCAATTCAATTATGTAATCTAGTGATGATGTACAATAAGGTGACCGAGGAGTGGGCAGTTCTGTAGGTTACAATCCAATCTTCCCTGTGATTCCATTGATCCTGCCAATACTTGGTTCGGTTTAGTTTAGAAATGCAGGCCCTTCGACCTGCCAAGTCCAGGTCGACTAACGATCGTCTATCCCGCACGCAGGGGACAATTTACAGAAGCCAATTAACCTACAAACCCGTTAGTCTTTGGAGGGAAACCCATGGAGAAAACCCACGAGGTCACGGGGAGAACGTGCAAACTCCCTACAGACAGCACCCGAGGTCGGGATCGAATCCGGGTCTCTAGCGCTGTGAGGCAGCAACTCCAACGCTGTGCCACTGCCACCTTAATTTGGAATTTGCGCCCCTGCTTTTTGCCGCTTTCCTCGTGTTGGAATTCCTTTTTGCACTGAGGGAATGTTCAGAAAGTTGACCAGAAGGTAGTGTTGCTGCTGTACTGAAATGTGACTATTGTTTTGTAATATATCTGTGACTTCAGAAGTGAAATGGAATTAAGTTACTCTCGGCTAGTAATATTGTTGAGTAATAACCTTTTTTCTGGTTATTCTCCGCAGTTGCATTTATCTAAGTCTTTCATTGAGATTAACTGGAGTGTCTCTGTGTTAAAATATAATCTGTAACAACATTGCGCTGCCCTGCATTCTGTCCCTTTCAGCAGTGACGTTCAGATTAAATAAACTAGATTAAATGTGCTGTCCTTAAAATCATTTAGGGTAGCACAGTGACGCAACTAGTAGAGCAGCTGCCTCACAGCGCCAGAGAATTTAGACGGATGAGAGGGGATCTTATCGAAACATATAAGATTATTAAGGGATTGGACACGTTAGAGGCAGGAAACATGTTCCCGATGTTGGGGGAGTCCAGAACCAGGGGCCACAGTTTAAGAACAAGCGGTAGGCAATTTAGAACGGAGATGAGGAAAAACTTTTTCAGTCAGAGAGTTGTGAATCTGTGGAATTCTCTGCCTCAGAAGGCCATGAAGGTCAATTCTCTGGATGCTTTCAAGAGAGAGCTAGATAGAGCTCTTAAAGATAGCGGAGTCAGTGGGTAAGGGGAGAAGGCAGGAACGGGGTACTGATTGAGAATGATCAGCCATGATCACATTGAATGGTGGTGCTGGCTCGAAGGGCCGAATGGCCTACCCCTGCACCTGTTTTCTATTGTCCTGGGTTTGATCCTGTCTTTGGCTGCTGTCTGTCTTGAGTTTGCTTGTCCGTCCTGTGACCTCGTGGGTTTCCTTCTGGTGCTCCGATTTTGTCCCACACCCCAAAGATGGCCTCTGTAAATTGCCGCTAGTGTGTAAGGACTGGATGCGAAAGTGGAATAACACAGAACTGGTGTAAAAGGTTGATCAAACATAGGCATGGACTCCTGTGTAGGAAGGAACTGCAGATGCTGGTTTACTTCGAAGAGAGACGCAAAATGGTGGTGTACCTCAGCGGGACAGGCAGCATCTCTGGAGAGAAGGAATGCGTGACGTTTCGGGTCGAGACCCTTCTGAATCTCTCCAGAGATGCTGCCCGCCCCCCTGAGTTACTGGTGTTTTGTGTCCATCGTCGGCGTGGGCTGAACAGCACCTCATATTTCGCCTGGGCAGCTTGCAGCCCAGCGGTATGAACATTGACTTCTCCAACTTTAGATAGTTCCTCTGTCCCTCTCTTCCCCTCCCGTTCCCAGTTCTCCCTCTATCTTCCTGTCTCCACCTATATCCTTCCTTTGTCCCGCCCCCCTGACATCAGTCTGAAGAAGGGTCTCGACCCGAAACGGCACCCATTCCTTCTCTGCTGAGATGCTGCCTGACCTGCTGAGTTACTCCAGCATTTTGTGAATAAATACCTTCGATTTGTACCAGCATCTGCAGTTATTTTCTTACACTCGTGGGCTGAAGGCCTGTTTCTATGCTGCATTTCTAAACAAAACTTTGCTTGACCAATGTCAAAGAGAGCGGTTGATTTGTACCATGAGCAAGATTTTTGATACTGTTCTCTCAATATTTTTTTAATTTCTTCGCTTGGTTTATGAATATCAGTTAATATTTGCCAAGACTGTCTCCGCTCTGTCTCCTGTTGGCCCACATAAATTCTGTTCTCAGTAGCTGGCCAGCTAATTCTGTGCTACCTTGTTATTTGGAATTTATTGCACATATTACATAATCCATGATCGAGAAGGTACAAGTTTATAATGTCAATCTTTAGTTTTGTATGTGGGTTCTGATATTCTGCACTGCTTTAGAGATATAGTGCGGAAATGGGCCCTTTGGCCCTCCGGGACTGCACCGACCAGCGATTACCCCATACACTAGGGACACTTTCGCAATTTTACCAAAGCCAATTAACCTACAGACAGACCTGTATGTCTTTGGAGTGTGGGAGGAAACCGGAGCACCAGGAGAAAACCCACACAGTCACAGGGAGAACGTGCAGACTCCGTGGAGACAGCATCCGTAGTCAGGATCAAACCTGCATCTCTGGGTCAACTACTATGATTTAGATTTAGATTTAGAGATACAGCGCAGAAACAGGCCCTTCGGCCCACCGACCAACAAACACAAGCACCCCCCACAGATGCAATTTCAAATTGATGTACTGTAAATACCCCTACAATGACCAGTCACAATTGCAGCTCTCCCTGAGAAATTGTTCATTACACGAACAGATTTGTGATCTGTTTAATGAACGATACTTTATTGTCACAGTGAAATGCTTTGCTTTACGTACAACCGAGGCAGTACACAAGTGTTGGCGCGTTTTTGCGCCAACAAAGTTAAAAAAGACCTAACAGTCCTATCTACTGCCTGCCACCTCACATGGCAGCAGAACCCACCCACACCGGATCCCTCCATTGCTGACCCTGGACCACCTCCCTTTTGGTCACTCCTCGTTCTTGGCGGGGCGGTTCCCATTAACGCCGGTGGCTTGAGGCCGCCTCACAAACACGATGGGTGAGTCGGGTCCGCTGCACGGCGGACGTGTCCCGGCCTGGTGCTCTCCGAGAGCACCCCTGGCCAAATGAACAGTGATGTACTGCTTGGTACTGACTTCCAGTACTGTTTGTCCAGCTGCTTTGCGTTAATGCCTGAAGACAAATGCATGAGCTGTTCTTTATTTATCTTCTGCTTACTCCATGTATGTTTAAGAGGAGTTTTTACTGAGCAATTCCTTCCTCCTCTCTTTGCATTCTCTCTAGCTAAAGTGTGTGGCTGTCTTATTCCTGCTTGCCAGTTTTAGAATGCATGTGCAGGGCTGACCATTTTGCACCCATCCATAAATAAGATTGTCCACGATTGTGTCTCGTTTAGAGATGCTACTGCAGGGAATCGGGGCCTTTGCCTGCTGAGTCCATGCCAACCATTGATCACCTGTTCATACTAGTTCATTGTGAGGTAAGATGAAGGGTTACATTCCAATTGGTGTTGGAAGAATGACAATATATCCAAAGCAACTTCACCTCTCCACATTCTCCAGAGATGTTGCCTGACCCACTGAGTTAGTCTCCAGAACTTTGAGTCTTTTTTTGTAAACCAACATCTGCAGGTTCCTCGTGTCTTCAATAGACGAGCCATGCCCTGGGTTCCATGAAGAGCTAAAAGGAAAAAACTGCTGAAAAATGTTCCTGTTTCTGCAGAGGCTGCTGTGGATTTCGAGCATTTTGTTTTACCTCAGATATGGAGCATTGGTATTAGTTTGTAGAAGCTGTTTGTCTCATGAGAGTGCAAGCAGTCCAGGTGGAGTTAGGGTCGCTCCAATGTAGCATCCCTGGTGGGGGTATAGGATGCAGGTTTAATGACGACTGATAGTGCAGGAAGAGGGACTGGCCTTCACTTGATTCATATTTTGGGCGGTCACGGTGGCGCAGCCGTAGAGTTGCTGCCTTTACAGCGAATGCAGCGCCGGAGACCCAGGTTCCATCCCGGCTACGGGTGCTGTCCGTATGGAGTTTGTACGTTCTCCCCGTGACCTGCGTGGGTTTTCTCCGAGATCTTCAGTTTGCTCCCACACTCCAAAGACGTGCCGGTTTGTGGGTTAATTGGCTGGGTAAATGTAAAAAAAATTGTCCTTAGTGGGTGTAGGATAGTGTTAATGTGCGGGGATCACTGGGCGGCACGGACTTGGAGGGCCGGAAAGGCCTGTTTCCGGCTGTATATATATGATATGATATGATTGTAGCCGAATAACCGTCAGCAAGGGGATGTGTTCTCTTTAATGAGATTTGTGTGTTAACTTGCCAATGGCTGTAAACGGGTTCTGTTAAACAACACTTCAGCTCCATGCAATAAAAAGAACTGTAGATGCTGGTTTATACCAAAAGATAGACACAAAATGCTGGAGTAACTCAGCAGGCCAGGCAGCATCTGGAGAAAATGGATAGGTGGTTTTGGGTTAGTCTGAAGAAGGGTTCCGACCCCAAATGTCATCTATCCATGTTCTCCAGAGATGCTGCCTGACCTGCTTGAGTTACTCCAGCACTTTGTGTCTATCCTCAGCTCCATGCATTGGACAAGAGCTGCAGCGACCACCTCTTGATTGAACATCAAATGAGCTAAATTCCAGTATTAATGTGGTTTTTCATTGAGATTCTAACTTAAATGTGCTGTTCTTTAACTGAAGGATTGCCAATGATTGGTTTGCCTCACTTGCAATGATTCTGCCTACAGGTTTTATGGTAGGACCTCCTCTTATGTTCATGGTGGTTTGGATGGCAGTGGGAAGCCCACAGAAGCAGTTTATGGGCAGGCTGTAAGTATTTGTGATTTATTTTTTGACTGATTATTATTAAAATGTCATGCAGCAATGGAATAGTTTGGAATTTGTTAATGTAAAACACTGGTGCACTGAGCAGATTTGCTTTTAAGTTCATTGTAGTATGATTAATAAAAATGAACTGCAGATCGTGGTTTATGCCAAAGGTAGACACAAAGTGCTGGAGTAACTCAGCGGCTCAGGCAGCATCTCTGGAGAACATGGACACAGAGTGCTGGAGTAACTCAGCGGGTCAGGCAGCATCTCTGAAGAACATGGACACAGAGTGCTGGAGTAACTCAGCGGCTCGGCCAGCATCTCTGGAGAACATGGACACAGAGTGCTGGAGTAACTCAGCAGGTTAGGCAGCATCTCTGGAGAACATGGACAGGTGATGTTTCGGGTCGGGACCTGTCTTCAGACATTGTGTATCATTATCATTCGGTATCACTTCATTCAGTATCAATATTAATTCAGTATCGTTGCAGTATGAATTGGTTTGGCTTCCCCCATTGAAGACATGCCTTTGTAAACACTAGGAAATGGAACATAATTCACTACTGTGTGTGTCAGTATGGATACATCTTTCTTTCTGATGTCCTTGTAGCTGATGTAACACTCTGTTTCCATGGTCCATTTTCTTTCCCTCTTCCGTGATCTTGCAAAAATAATCGCTGAAGCCGTTAATGAATCACGTACTTGGATCCCCGCGCCCGTGTCCTTTTGCGTATTAACCTGCAGTTTATTTTATCGATAAGACTTTCTTTTCTTCTGTGTTTGGGGCACATTGATAGTAAAACTCTCTGGGGCCTTGTTGTCGCAGGAGATCCACAAGAAGGTGATGACCCTTCAGTTCAGCGACTGCCACACCAAGATTCGCCATGTGGATGCACACGCCACCCTCAGTGATGGAGTGGTTGTGCAGGTGATGGGCGAGCTGTCAAATAACGGTCAGCCAATGAGGAAATTCATGCAGACCTTTGTCTTGGCACCAGAGGTATGCTGTTTTATGTAGAAAAATAATCACTTGCTTTCTGACGTTGCGATACAGTCAAGAATCGGATTACGCGCAAAGTGTTACAAGGACCTCTAAAATTATAAAAGGACTGGACAAGCTAGACGCAGGAAAAATGTTCCCAATGTTGGGGGAGTCCAGAACCAGGGGCCACAGTCTAAGAATAAAGGGGAGGCCATTTAAAAGTCTACATAGTTTAGAGGGATATGGGATATGAGAGCTCGGAAATGTTTAGAAGGATAGGTTCATCTTTATTCTTGTCATGTGTACCCAGGTACCATGAGAAAGCAATGTTTTGAATGCTAATGAACAGATAAAAGGTTCACCAGGTTAATCCCCGGGATGGCGGAACTGTCATATGAGGAAAGATTGGAAAGACTGGGCTTGTATTCACTGGAGTTTCGAAGGATGAGAGGGGATCTTATAGAGACGTATAAAATTATAAAAGGACTGGACAAGCTAGATGCAGGAAAAATGTTCCCAATGTTGGGGGAGTCCAGAACCAGGGGGCACAATCTAAGAATAAAGGGGAGGCCATTTAAAACTGAGGTGAGAAGAAACTTTTTCACCCAGAGTTGTGAATTTGTGGAATTCTCTGCCACAGAAGGCAGTGGAGGCCAATTCACTGGATGAATTTAAAAGAGAGTTAGATAGAGCTCTAAGGACTAACGGAATCAAGGGATATGGGGTGAAGGCAGGCACGGGTTACTGATTGTGGATGATCAGCCATGATCACAATAAATGGTGGTGCTGGCTCGAAGGGCCAAATGGCCTCCTCCTGCACCTATTTTCTATGTTTCCATGTTTCACTGTGTCTTGGTGCATGTGACAATAATCTTATCTTATGGAGGTGTACAAATTCATGAGAGGAATAAATTGGGTGAATGCACAGTCTTTTGCCCAGAGTAGGGGAATCAAAAACCAGAGATCATAAGTTCATGGGGGGGGGGGGGGAGAGATGTAACGGGAAGCTGAGGGGGGTAACTCTTTTACACAAAAGCTGGTGGGTGTGTGGAACGAGCTGCTGGAGGAGGTAGTTGAGGCACGTACTATTGCAACGTTTCAGAAACATTTAGACAGGTACTTGGAATAGGGAAGGCTTAGAGAGATATAGGCCAAAAGCAGGCAGGTGGGGCTAGCGTAGCTGGGGCATGTTGGCCGGCATGGGCAATTTGGGCCGAAGCGTCTGTTTCCCCGCTCTTTTAGTGCTATGACTCTAATAAAGCTAGATAGAGCTCTTAAGGATAGCGGAGTCAGAGGGTATGGGGAGAAGGCAGGAACAGGGTACTGATTGAGAATGATCAGCCATGATCACATTGAATGGCGGTGCTGGCTCGAAGGGCCGAATGGCCTCCTCCTGCACCTATTGTCTATTGTCTAAACTAATACCAGATTATTGCAGCACTTTCAACAGTTCAACAGAGCTTTATTTGTCATTCGGTACCAAGGTACCGAACGAAACTACATAGCAGTCACACACAAAAAAGAACACAAGACACATGACCCCAACACAAACGTCCATCACAGTGACTCCAAACACCCCCTCACTGTGATGGAGGCAACAAAACTTCCACTCTCTTCCCCACGCCCACGGACAGACAGCTCGTCCTCGACCGACCCACACAGTCCCCGCAAGGGGATGGAAGTCCCCGCGGCCGAGTCGCACCGGGCGCTGAGACGTCTCGCGGCCGAACCGGGCGGTGGAAGGCCCCGCGACCGAGCCGTGCGCAGCTAAGTCCCGCAGCCGAGCCGCACCGGGCGATGTTAGGCCCTGCGGCCGAGCCGCACCGGGCGATGTTAAGTCCAGCGGCCGAGCCGCACCGGGCGATGTTAGGCCCCGCGGCCGTGAGGAAGAGACCTAAAAGAGAAAGGTTTCCCCCACCCCCCCACCACCATCCCCCCACCCCCCACACACACACAACCAAAAAAAAAAAAAAACCATCCCAACACCGACACACAACAAAAAAAAGGAAAAAAGACGAACAGACTGCTAGCGAGCCGCAGCCGTTAGGCGCCGCCACTTCCGCTATTCTGCACTGCAATCGATGTTCAGCCTTTCATTAACGGCACTCAGTGCCTCCAGTGTTAGTTTTTAGTTTTTAAAATAGTTTTTACCGAGTGTTAATATGTTTGATTGCTTTGCTGGTGTTTACATTGGCACAGGTTGGGATTTGGTTTGTAAAGTTGCGTTGGCCCAGGGTGGAGAGCGGGTTGTCCGAGTGCAGTGGATTGTATTATTGCTGCCCAACTTCAGCAGAGCTGCTAAAGCTGTTGACGGAGGCTAACTTTTGTTCTTTTCAAAAACACAGGGTTCTGTTCCAAACAAATTCTACGTCCACAATGATATATTCCGCTACCAGGATGAAGTGTTTGACTCCGACGCTGAACTGGAAGAAGGTAAGAGGTTGCAAGTGTACACAAGCAATGTGCTGCAGGCTGAAATATTTTCAGTTTGGCATAAACAAAAACTAATTGATTTTCACGTTGGAATGCGGTTGCAAATGAGAACTGTTTGTTATTTAGAAGCTGGAGTTGGGTCAATTATTTGGTCTGTTTGTGTCACGGCCTGCATGGTTTCCAGGAGAGGCTCGCCTGGTATCCGCAGTTCCACGTCAACATGCAGATCAAACCCTGTGCCATTTCCGATGATGCTGAAGGTACAGACAGAGTCCGTCCACCTTGACAAAGTAGTAATGGCCAGGCCCAGTTGCCTTTTCAGGGACTGCAGCATTCCAGCTTTTGCCTGCTGTCTATTCAGGAATGGCAAGAGAGCTGTGTGTCAGGAACGCAGGACAGAACAGCACAGGAACAGGCCCTTTAGCCCACAATGTTTGTGCAGAACGTGATGCTGAGACAAACTCTTGTCTGCCTGCATATAATCAATTTCCCTCCATTTCCTGCATATCTATAAAATTACAACAGGATCATGATCAGCTGGGCAAGTGGGGGTGAGGAATGGTTAATGGAATTTAATGCAGATAAATGCAGGCCTTGCGTCAAACCAGGGCAGGACCTTCACAGTAAATGGCACGACCTGGGGGAGTGTTGTAAAGCAGAAGGGTCGAGGAGTGCAGGTACATAGTTCCTTGAAGCGGTATCACAGGTAGACAGGTTGGTCAAGAAGGCTTTCGGTACATTTGCCTTCATCAGTAAAGGTTTTGAGAATAGAAGTTGAGATGTTATGTTACAGTTGTCCAAGACGTTTGTAAGGCCACATTTGGAGTAGTGTTCAGTTTCGATCTTGAGGGAATAGGAAACATGAATGCACAGACTCTTTTACCCAGAGTAGGAGAATCAAGAATCAAGAGGACACAGGTTTTAGATGAGGGGAAAGATTTAAAGGGCACTTTTTTCACACAAATGGTGGTGGGTATATGGAACGAGCTGCCAGAGGAGGTAGATGAGACGGCTACTATAAAAACATTTGGACAGGTACATGGATAGGAAGGCCAGTGGGATATGGGCATAATGTGGGTTGGTAGGACTAGTGTAGATGGGGCACCTTGGTCGGCATGGGCAAGCTGGGCCGAAGCACCTGTTCCCATGTTGCATCTCTAAACTAAACTAATCAGTACTTTGGAACATTCCCCTGATCAATATTTAAACCACCTGAATTCAACAAGGTAACTGAGGCTGTGGTGTACTCGACCTGGCAGCAGCACTGCTGTAGCCAGCTGCCTCTCATCCCTCCATCCCAGGCCCGCTCCCTGCCTTTGCAGCCTTCCTTTTACCGTGCTCCTCCCATACATGATCGTGCATTTGCCTCACCTTGTGCTTGCTTCCATTCTTGATCCTGGCCCCTTCCCCCTTAGTTTTTCTGTCTTTATCCTCCTTCCAATCTGTTAAGTCTTCTTTTTTGTCCTCTCGCCTTCCAACTCCTCTCCTGGCTCCTCAAAGGCATCCAACCACCTCTGTTGTGCCTGACTACTTTTGTCGGCACATAGTTATACCAAGAATAATTTTTTATATATATAGCACGATACCTCATGGCAGTGTATTCAACAAGGTTTGATCACAAGCTACGAGCAACACCGTACAGCACAGGAGCTGGCCCTTCGGCCCACAATTCCAACGCCGAACATGATGCCAAGACCAAAGACGGACACAATGTGCTGGAGTAACTCAGTGGGTCAGGCATCATCTCTGGTGGAAAAGGATCGGTGACGCCTTGGGTCGGCCCCCTTCTTCAGTCTCCTACTCGATGCCAAGACCAACTCTTATCTGCTTGCACGTTATCCATATCCCTTCCATGTCCACGAGCCCGTCGAAAAGTCTGAGCGCGGGTTCCTCCGTGTCTTAAAGACGAGAGATATTTTTAGGGAATTCCAGAATAGTTCGTGGAACTTGAAGTCACAGCTGTCAGCGGCGGGACAGAAATAGATTTGGAAAAGAGACGGAGCCCAAAATTGCAGGCACAAAAGGTATCATGCTGGAAGTTAAAGAGACAGAGAAAGCAAGTCTATTTGAAAATATGAATGTGCATATTAAAGTCAAGATTTATTGAATTGGGCAGTGACCACATGAGTGATAAGTTAACAGTGGTGTGTACATTAATAAGCTGCAGGGCTGTAGATTTACTGATGCATGCCATCAGATGTACTGAGAGTGGTTGAAGCTGACCAGGGGTGCAGTAGGATAATGGAGTGTTGAGCTAACAAGGGCATCTATGACAGTTTTGGCAACAGGTGAGCTGAGGCTGGACGATAGAGATGATGGCCAAGGATGTGTGTGAAGTTCATCTCTCGGACAAACGGGCAAGGTGGTGAATAGTTGTGTAGGAAAATAACTGCAGATGCTGGTGCAAATCGAAGGTATCTCAACGAGCTGGAGTAACTCAGCAGGTCAGGCAGCACCTCAGGAGAGAAGGAATGGGTGACGTTTCGGGTCGTGACCCTTCTTCAGTCTGAAGAAGGGTCTCGACCCGAAAAGTGGCCCATTCCGTCTCTCCTGAGATGCTGCCTGACCTGCTGAGTTACTGCAGCTTTTTGTGATACCTTCAAGGTGGTGAATAGTCTCATTTGGTTTCAGATGCTTCATCTAGTTTAGTTTAGAGATACAGTGTGGAAACAGGCCCTTTCGGCCCATCGGGTCCGCGCCGACCAGCGATCCCCGCACGTTAACACTATCCTACACCATTTACCAAGCCAATTAACCTACAAACCTATACGTCTTTGGAGTGTGGGAGACAACCAAAGGTCTCGGAGAAAACCCACGCAGGTCACGGGGAACATACAAACTCCGTAAAGACAGCGCCCGTAGTCGGGATCGAACCTGGGTGTCCGGCGCTGCATTCGCTGTAAGGCGGCAACTCTACTGCTGCGCCAATGGGGGTCACGGAGGGGGGGAGGGGGGGAAAGGAGAGTGAGAGATGGAACTGGTGACAAAGAATTGGAAGCCCCTGCAAGTGTGAACTGTTATGATAACTCAAGTACACGATATAATCAATGCTGGTCAAGAGGGCAGTGTTCCACAATGAGGAATCATTCCAGCTCCCACAGGAGCAGGCACCCACAGCTGTCTGGTGTTGAGGATTCTAAACACATCGCCCCGAGTGAAGAATTGTCTTTGTGGCAACCACTTGATCCTGAAACGAATGGTTGAAAATTAGTTGTCATTTTAGTTTTTTGAATGTTTAAAGATGTCTGAGTGTCACACCTGAAAGCATGACAGTGAGTCTTTCTCTCACATCAGTTTTGACGTCGGTCTAGACGAGTTCATCTCTTTAATTCCCCTGCACTTTTTTAGAGTCTGAAGAGGAAGTCGAGGAGGAGCCGGAAGAGCCACAACTCTCTCCTGAACCCGTGCAGGAAAACACGAACAATACTTACTATGAGTCTCACCCTGTCAGGTAAAAACCTTCAACATTGTAAGTCACAGCATAACGATCATTATTGCATTGGAAAGCAATTAAATGGCTTGAAAGCGCACAACTCCATTGAACCTTCCCCCTCTTGCCTTATAGCTGTGCGCTCTAGTGTTGGACCTTTCCACCTTGAGTAGCAGGTCTGTCTGCTGTGACTCATGCTCTATCCCACCACAATTCATTGATAGTCTTAAAGTTCAGTGAGATTAATTGCACTTTCCAGCCCTCGGTCACTACACTGGAGGATCACTGCACCATGGGTACTCTACTTTTTTAAACTGCTCGTTGTTTCTATCTCCATGCCGTTTAGCTTAGATTAGTTCAGAGATGCAGCGTGGAAACAGGCCCTTTGGCCCACGAGTCCGCGTCGACCAGTGATCCCCGTTTACTAGCCCTATCCTACACACACTAGGGGCAATTTACAATTTTTACCAAAGTCAATTAATCTACAAATCAGTACGTCTATACAAAGCGGGAGGAAACCGGGGCACCCAAGGGAAAACCCACGCAGGTCACGGGGAGAACGTACAAACTCCGTACAGACAGCACCTGTGGTCAGGATGGAACCCGGGTCTCTGGAGCTGTGAGGCAGCAACTCTACCGCTGTACCATCCTACATAAGAGCGGAGATTTTAGATGGTTCACCACTAGCTTTTCCTTTCCTCTCATTTTTTTTGTTCACCATTTAACTTTAAATCCATTTCTCTAAGTTCTTGACTCCTCGGCCTCTTTCCCCAGCCAGGGGCTCAATCCTGCTTCTAACACTCAGTGTAGAACTGAGTTGGAAGGTAGTATGGTGAGGCATTCTGTGTCTCTGTTATTTACTCAGCAACCTTCTCTGCTGACAATTGATTCCGTGCCTTTGTGCTGATTTGAGACTGATTGTAGCAAATGTATGCCCTTTTGTATTTTGCGTACATCGCCTCTCCCATCCGCGCGTGCCATTGCAGCTGCCGTACGTTGAGGTGGGGACACACGCGCAGGAGTCTGTGTGCTAAAGTCGTGCCAGTCTTAAATTTGCTTCGGTCCACAGTAACGGTGTGGAGGAGTCGCTGGAGGAGCCAGCCGCAGAGCCAGAACCCGAGCCCGAATCGAAAGCCGAGGAGGTAAAGCCCGCGCCGGAGCTGGTGGAGAACGCGGCGGTGGCGTTGGAGGAGAAAGCTCCGTCGCCCGCTCCGGTGGAACCCACTTCTCAGCCCCAAGAACCGCCCAAGGTTAGCACCAGTCATCTTCTTCACTTAGGTTATCCTATTAGGCTTAGGCTTTCCCTATCTTTGTAGATCATTGTCAAATTTAAAGATAGAAGTGCACTTGTAGCTAAAATGCAGACAGGGCTTCAAAAAACACAAACACAACTTTGTACAGGTTAGTCAATGTTTCCTAATGAACCATAGTTACACAAGGTGAAATCGGGTAAGTTGTAGTTTAAATTTGACCTCCATTGCATATATATCTAGAAATGTTAAATGCAATTTCCCAGCGTAATTATCACCAATAAGGTGCATGACTAAAATCTTACCCTAATCACAGGCTGAGGATTTTTTGTATTTGAGGGAATGCTTGTTACCTGTTAGTAGCATAGGTATGTGTTGCATTCTCTGCAGGCTTTCTCCTGGGCCTCAGTGACCAGTAAAAACCTGCCTCCTAGTGGTACAGTTGCTTCCTCTGGAATTCCTGCCCATGTTGTTAAAGCACCAGCCTCACAGGTAATCTGTGAATGGACCTGCTTATTAAGATATTTTTTATTGCTTTTCTTCAAAAGAAAAGCTGAGAAATTCTGTCTGTTTATCAATTTGGGTTAGGTAACTATATTTTAAAAGTAAATGATGAGCAGAGATGTTTGTGTTAGTTATTGCTAGCTCGTAGCGCAAACGCTCGATGAAGTAATAATGTCAGCCAGCAAAAAAAAAAAAAACCAAAAAAAAAAAAACCAGGGCGGTGACTTCTTCAGCCAGGGAGTGGAAACTGTTAAATGTTCTCGGTCACTGAACTAAGATACGAGAGGGATGAGTTCTCTTTGAGAAATTGTGTGTGTGTTTTTGAACCATTGAACCATTGTAGCAACTTCACTTTCTTTTTATTCTCTTTCCATTACCCCCTCCTTCCTCCCGCCCCCCTTCCTTCCTCAAACATAATTGCAGCCAAGAGCTGAAGGGAGAAGCGAGACCCAGTCTCAGCCCCCTCGGCCCAGGGACCAGCGTCCTCGAGAGCGGATCGGCTTTGTCCCACGTGGGCCCAGAACAGGTGAGCCTTCCTTCGTGACATCACAGCGAGCGAAGTGGAAGAGGGCGCAGAGAGAGAGGGTGGTATCAGAACCGAGAGCTTCTGCCCGTAACCTGGCAGGATCTGTACACTCTGGGCGGCTTGATTATAATCGCGTATAGTCTCCGCTGACTACGTAAAGCGCGCAACGAAAAAAGCTTTTCGCTGTACCTCGGTTCATGCGGCCATAAACGAAACTGCTGAGATCAGTGCACAAGCAACACAAAAGCAGTGCCAGTTTGTTGGTTCGGGTGTGGGTTATAGTGGCTTTCATTTCAGTTTAACCTATGATGCCCACCTCGCTGGTCTGCCGGCTCTTGTGAACGCGAGTTTCTTCTGCCGCTGAAGATGAAGTGCTTGTGATTTTGGTGCTCAGTTGAAGCCAGACCACAGCGGTAGAGTTGCGGCCTCTTAGCGCCGGAGACCCGGGTTAGATCCTGACTATGGGCGCTGTCTACAAGGAGTTTGTATATTCATTCTCCCTGTGACCATGTGAGTTTTCTCTGGGTGATCCGGTTTTCTCCCACATTTCAACGGTGTACAGGTTTGTAGGTTCATTGGGGAAAAGATTTAATGGGAATCTGAGGGGTAACCTTTTTGCACAAAGGGTGGTAGGTGTAAGGAAAAAGCTGCCAGAGGAGGTAGTTGACACAGGGACTATCCAAACGTTTAAGAAACAGTTAGACAGGTACATAGATAAGACAGGTTTGGATGGATATGGACAAAAAGTGGGGAGATGGAACTAGAGTTATAGGAAGGATGTCGACAAAATGGAGAGGGTACAGAGGAGATTTACTAGAATGTTGCCTGGGTTTCAGCACTTAAGCTACAGAGAGAGGTTGAACAGGTTGGGTCTTTATTCTTTGGAGCGTAGAAGGTTGAGGGGGGACTTGATAGAGGTTTTTAAAATTTTGAGAGGGACGGACAGAGTTGACGTGGGTAGGCTTTTCCCTTTGAGAGTGGGGAAGATTTCAACAAGGGGACATAGCTTCAGAATTGAGGGACAAATGTTTAGGGGTAACATGAGGGGTAACTTCTTTACTCAGAGGGTGGTGGCTGTATGGAATGGGCTTCCGGTGGAAGTGGTGGAGGCAGGCTCGATTTTATTATTTAAGAGTAAATTGGATAGGTATATGGATAAGAGGGGATTAGAGGGTTATGGTCTGAGTGCAGGTAGATGAGACTAGGTCAGAGAGAGTGGTCGGCGTGGACTGGAAGGGCCGAACGGGCCTGTTTCCGTGCTGTAGTTGTTATATGGTTATATGGTTAGAGCAGCTGGAACATGTTGGCAAGTTGGTCCGAAGGGACTGTTTCCATGATGTATGACTCTAAGTGGCTTAAACACCACAATTGTATCTGCCTCCACCACCACCCTGAGCAGCACGTTAAAAGCACCCACCATTCTGTTTAAATAAAACCCCGCACATCTCCTTTTAACCGCCCCCCCATCATAAAGCCATGGCCTCCAGTTTTTGATATTTTCACCCTGGTAAAAGTGTCCTTTCATTTGAGGTCCTCCAATTTGTTAAAACATTTTGAGTTCTGCATTGCCATGCCCCCCCCTCTGATCTTGTCATAGAGTGATACAGTGTGGAAACAGGACCTTCGGCCCAACTTGCCCACACCGGCCAACATGTACTAGCCACACTAGTCCCGCTTGCCTGTGCTTAACCCTCCAAACCTGTCCTATCCATGTACCTGTCTAACTGTTTCTTAAACGTTGGGATAGTCCCAGCCTCAACTGCCTCCTCTGGCAGCTTGTTCCATACACCCACCACCCTCTGTATGAAAAGTTACCCTTCAGATTCCTATTAAATCCCTTGTGTTTGAAAATTATTATTAGGACTGACACTTTAACTTGAATTTGTAATACACACACATATTATGCTCTGCGGGGATACCGGAGGTGTACCAAGAGTGTTCAACATGTTTTATTTAAACAGAGTGGTGCGTGCTTTCACCGTGCTGCTCAGGGTGGTGGTGGAGGCCAATACAATAATGGTGTTTGAGCCACTTAGAGTTATTAGAGTCATACAATGTGGACAGATCCACTACTGATATTCACCGACACTCATGCTCCCAGAACTCTTCGGGCTTATCCATTTTGCCGGGCCAGCAGGGATCAGGACCTGGCGGTTGGGAGGGGGGGGGGGGGGGGGAGACACCAGCCCGCAAAGTTGGCCACGAGATTGGCCATGGAAACAGATCTACTGGCCCAGAGTTCCAGAGCTCGGGCCGCAGGGGGCAAAAGCCACCCGCCTTCCGATCGGCGCGGAAGACCCGGCGAGGTTCAGATCGGACGCCTCGCCCGGATTTTTGTCCGGATTAAAGGAGGGGCAAGATTTCAGTTGCTGGGAAAATAAAATCGGACCTGTACTTTCAGAACATCATCAGTATCGGGGAAATACTGAGCTGGACATCGTAGCCTGAACTCTCAAAGCTGGAGCAAAACTGTAGCAAGTTAGTGGTAGATGCCTGTGAAAGGGGAGCATGTGGCTAGCCAATCATGGTTTTACCATCCTGATATAGGCAGAGGGACAAGTGCAATGAAAACCTTGGATGCAGCTGTTTCCCTGGTACCCTGGCGAGGTGAAGGTGAGAATTGAGAGGGGAGTGGGAACACAAGGCAGAGCATTGCCGAGACACCAGGAACTGCAGTTGACTGGTTTACAAAAACCCTAGAGACTGAACAAGGGTCCCGACCTGAAACAATCTGAAGAAGGGTCACAAACCAAGACATCCCCTATCCCTTTTCTCCAGAGATGCTGCCTGACCCGCTGAGTTACTCCAGCACTCTGTGTCCATGTTGTCCAGAGATGCTGCCTGTCCCACTGAGTTACTCCAGCATTTTGTGTCTATCTTTGGTATAAATCAGCATCTGCAGTTCTTTATTTCCACAAGATGGCAAAGAGGTACATGGAGGGCGGTCACGGTGGCGCAGCGGTGGAGTTGCTGCCTTACAGTGAATGCAGCGCCAGAGACCCGGGTTCCATCCTGACTACGGGTGCTGTCTGTACGGAGTTTGTACGTTCTCCCCGTGACCTGCGTGGGTTTTCTCCGAGATCTTCGGTTTCCTCCCACACTCCAAAGACGTGCAGGTTTGTAGGTTAATTGGCTTGGTAAATGTAAAAATTGTCCCTAGTGGGTGTAGGATAGTGTTAATATCCGGGGATCGCTGGGCGGCGCGGACCCGGTGGGCCGAAAGGGCCTGATTCCGCGCTGTATCTCTAAACTAAACTAAAATCTAAAAGGTCACGACCCAGGACATCCCCTAACCCTTTTCTCCAGAGATGCTGCCTGACCCGCTGAGTTACTCCAGCGCTCTGTGTCCATGTTCTCCAGAGATGCTGCCTGACCCGCTGAGTTACTCCAGCACTTTGTGTCTATCTTTGGGATAAACCAGTATCTGCAGTTCTTTGTTTCTACAAGACGGCAAAGATATCGTCTTCTGTTTCCAGGAAGGTTCGTAGTGGCTGATTTAACACTTGCTGGTGCCCAGTGTGGTGGTAATGAGAGGGGACAGCAAGGTTGCAGTGCTGGAACTGGGCACTCAACGTTGGAGTGACGGAGCCGAGTGGTTGTGTGCAGAGGGTGGGGACGCCCTCCTTACCTGACCTGTCCTCAGCAACAGAACAGCACGCGCCACCTCTTGCACTGCCATTGACGTTTTCCACTTCCATTTTGTGCAGTAATGCCGGTGGAATCTGCAGAGGTAACTACAATCTCAGCTTTTAAAAGACACTTGGACAGATATTTAGAAAAGAAGGATTTAGAGGGATATATGGACCAAATGCAGGCAAATGGGACTAACCCATCGTGTTTGGTATGGACTAGGTGGGCTGAACGGCCTGTTATAGAGTCATAGAGTGACACAGCATGGAAACAGGCCCTTCGGCCCAACTCGCCTACACCAACTAACATGTCCCAGCTACACTAGTCCCACTTGCCTGTGCTTGGTCCATAACCCTCCAAACCTGTACGATCCATGTACCTGTCCAACTGTTTCTTAAACGATGGGATAGTCCCAGCCTCAGCTACCTCCTCTGGCAGCTTGTTCCATACACCCACCACCCTTTGTGTGAAAAAGGTACCTCTCGGATTCCTATTAAATCTTTTCCCCTTCACCTTGAACCTATGTCCTCTGGTCCTCGATTTCCCTGCTCTGGGTAAAAGTCTCTGTGCATCTACCCGATCTATTCCTCTCATGATATAAGATCTCCCCTCATCCACCTACGCTCCTGTGCTGTAAATCTCCATAATCTTTTTCTTATCACTTTCTTGTCAAATTTATGTGCAATTTATGCATATTTCATATATAATTGATCTTTTGTGTGTTGTCGGAGTCTTATCAGCCTGTGAGGCTGCTACATGCATAATTTTCATAGTCCCTATATCCTGCCCTGCACTTGTACACATGGCTGTAAATGTTTGACCTCCAAGTTTGAAGCCGCCTAGGTGCAGAGAATCCTGACTGCCAAAATAATGACTCATTAATAGAGTAGCCTTCAAGTCTTTGCAGCCACTGAGGTGCTTAGCACATAAAACAGTACAGTGCAAGAACAGAACCTTCGGCTCCCACGGTTCGTGCCACCACCACCACAGACCAGTGGCCTAGCGGTAGAGCTACTGCCTCACAGCGCCGGAGACCCGGGTTCCATCCCAACTACGGGTGCTGTCTGTACGGAGTTTGTACGTTCTCCCCGTGACCTGCGCGGGTTTTCTCCGAGATCTTCGGTTTCCTCCCACACTCCAAAGACGTGCAGGTTTGTAGGTTAATTGGCTTAGTATGAATGTAAAATTGTCCCTGGTGGGTATAGGACAGTGTTAACGTGCGGGGGTCGCTGGTCGGCGCGGACCCGGTGGGCCGAAGGGCCTGTTTCCGCGCTGTATCTCTAAAACTAAAAACTAAATTAAAACCGCCACACCCGGCGGCACGTTCCAGGCACACTACAATGTGTGTGTGTGTGCGTGTATAAAAAACAAAGCTTGTCCCAAACGTCTCCTTTAAACTTTGTCTCTCTCACCTTCCAATTATACCCTCTTTGCTATTGCTCCTGAAGTCCATAATGGTAAGGGCATGCAAATATGGGAGTGTGCACTGTAGGAAGGCACGGGTAGATGCAAGAGTATTTTAGCCATTGCATTATTTCTATATTTTAAAATAATTTGCCCCTCTAGACTAGAGAGACTGTGTGGACAGCCCCCTGAGTCTGCCCCCAAACCCCCCCAATACAATAGCTCTATCCCACGCACCAGGGACAATTTATAGAAGCCAATTAACCTAGTTTGTTGGAGTGTGGGAGGAAACCAGAGCACCTGGAGAAAACCCACACGGTCACAGGGAGAAAGTGCTGCCGGGTGTGGCGGTTTTAGTTTAGTTTTTAGTTTTAGAGATACAGCGCGGAAACAGGCCCTTCGGCCCACCGAGTCCGCGCCCACCAGCGATCCCCGCACATTAACACTATCCTACACCCACCAGGGACAATTTTACATTCACACTAAGCCAATTAACCTACATCCTGTACGACTTTGGAGTGTGGGAGGAAACCGAAGATCTCGGAGTAAAACCCGCACAGGTCACGGGGAGAACGTACAAACTCCGTATAGACAGCGCCCTTAGTCGGGATGGAACCCGAGTCTCCGGCGCTGTAAGGCAGTAGCTCTACCACTAGCACTCTAATCAGGATCAAACCTGGGTCTCTGGCGCTGCGAGGCCGCAACTCTACCGCTGCGCCACCGTGCTGCCACTGCTCTGTAACTCTACTGCTTGTTGGAGGCTGAAACCAGCCCTGCAATTGCATTGAGAGATGGCCTTTATGTTGCAGTTCGGGGAGATGTGGATGGCGGCGAGGTGGAGAACAGGCGGATCATCCGATACCCAGACAGCCACCAGCTCTTTGTCGGCAACCTGCCTCACGACATCGATGAAAATGAACTGAAGGATTTCTTCATGAGTGAGTAACCGAGAGTGATTATCAAGATCCCAAAGGGGAACCCTCTGCGTTAACTGGACAGAGATTTAAGCCCAAGGGAGACTAACTGAGTATGGGAGTGAAAAGGTCCTTCTGCAGTTGTACAGGGCCCTGGTGAGACTGCATCTGGAGTATTGTGTGCAGTTTTGGTCTCCTAATTTGAGGAAGGACGTCCTTGCTATTGAGGCAGTGCGGCGTAGGTTCACCAGGTTAATCGCCGGGATGGTGGGACTGATATACGAGGAGAGATTGGAAAGACTGGGCTTGTATTCACTGGAGTTTAGAAGGATGAGAGGGGATCTTATGGAGACGTACAAAATTATAAAAGGACTCAATAAGCTAGATGCAGGAAAAATGTTCCCAATGTTGTGGGAGTCCAGAACCAGGAGCCACAGTCTAAGAATAATGGGGAGGGCATTTAAAACTGAGGTGAGAAAAAGCTTTTTCACCCAGGGAGTTGTGAATTTGTGGAATTCTCTGCCACAGAAGGCAGTGGAGGCCAATTCACCGGATGGATTTAAAAGAGAGTTAGATAGAGCTCTGGGGGCTAGCGGAATCAAGGGATATGGGGAGAAGGCAGGCACGGGTTGCTGATTGTGGATGATCAGCCATGATCACAATGAATGGCAGTGCTGGCTCGAAGGGCCAAATGGCCTCCTACTGTACTTATTTTCTATGATAACTCACTGGCAACCATGATCTTTCATAGTGATACAGCGTGGATACAGGGCCTGTGGCCCAACTTGCCCACGGCTGCCAGCATGTCCCATCCACACTAATATGCTGCAGCCTTCTTTATTTTGATCTATTTTGGTCATCTGCTTGCTTTTGATTTTACTTGTATTGTCGCAATGTAATCGCTGCCCCAGAGTTCCCAAAATTTAGATCTTCATAGGTCACCTAATAAGTTTAAAAAAAATAGAGGCTTGCAAGTGCACGCCACCAGACCTGGGAACAGCTTCTTCCCTTCAGGTTTCTGAACGGCCCTTCCATAAGCTAGGGTACTGTCCCATTCACCTCTACCCCATTGCGGACATTGGACTTTGTCTGTGGAACTGATGCGCTACAATGTTAGATAGATAAAAATAGGTGCAGGAGGAGGCCATTCGGCCCTTCGAGCCAGCACCGCCATTCATTGTGATCATGGCTGAGATCATCCCGTGCTCAACTTCTCCCCATATCCCTTGATTCCACAAGCCCCCAGAGCTTTATCTAACTCTCTTAAATTCATCCAGTGATTTGGCCTCCACAGCCCTCTGTGGCAGAGAATTCCACAAATTCACAACTCTGGGTGAAAAAGTTCCTTCTCACCTCAGTTTTAAATGGCCTCCCCTTTATTCTTAGACTGGACCCTGGTTCTGGACTCCCCCAACATTGGGAACATTTTTCTTGCATCTAGCTTGTCCAGTCCCTTTATAATTTTATACGTCTCTATAAGAACCCCTCTCATCCTTCTAAACTCCAGTGAATACAAGCCTAGTCTTTTCAATCTTTCCTCATATGACAGTCCCACCATTCCAGGGATCAATCTCGTGAACCTTTGCTGCACTGCCTCAATTACAAGGATGTCCTTCCTCAAGCTAGGAGACCAAACCCGTACACAATAGGTTGAGAACTATATTCTGCACTCTATCTTCCCCTTTGCTCCAGCCAGTTGAGTTTGATCTGATTGTACATATGTATAATATCATCTGATCGAATAGCATGTATAACAAAGCTTAAACCTAAAAATGCTGACACTGGTTCTATGACTGCTGTAAACTGGCCAGGCTGCATCACGTTTACAGCAGTCCAAACATCACATAATCCTTTGTGCATCGCGCGCAGGTAAAGCAATTAATATACTTGCTGCGTCGGTGAGCAGTCCAATCCAATTAATTTGCCCATTACCTGCTGGGGCCACATTGCCTGCCCTGGTAATCAAATCATTGTGCGTTGTTTATCAATTACTCAGTGGAAAAAAGGTACTGCAGGTGTTGGTTTACAAAATAGGACACTGCTGGAGTAACTCAGCGGGTCTGCAGAACATGGATAGATAACGTTTCCGGTCACGACCTCTCTTCAACAATTTGAAGGGTCCCAACGGGAAAAGTCACCTGTCCATGTTCTGCAGACATGCTGCCTGACCCTGCTGAGTTACTCCAGCACTCTGTGTCCATGTTCTCCAGAGATGCTGCCTGACCCGCTGAGTTACTCCAGCACTCTGTGTCCATGTTCTCCAGAGATGCTGCCAGACCCGCTGAGTTACTCCAGCACTCTGTGTCCGTGTTCTCCAGAGATGCTGCCTGACCCGTTGAGTTCAGGCTGGCGCAGTGGTGCAGCAGGCAGAGTTGCTGCCCCGCACATCAGAAACCTGGGTTCGATCCTGACGGGTGCTGTCTATACGGAGTTTGCATGTTCTAGCTGTGACCACGTGGGTTTTCTCCGGGTGTTCCGGTTTCCTCCCACATTCCAAAACACCTGCAGGTTTGTAGGTTAATTGGCTTTTGTAAATTGTCCCGAGTGTGTTGGATAGTGCGCGAGTACGGGAATAATCACTGGTCAGTGCGGACTCGGTGGGCAGAAGGGCCTGTTTCCACGCTGTGTCTAAAGTTGGTCCGGTGGATTGTTTGTTCCCAGTGAAGGAGTCTGGTTGCAATGTTTGACATTTTAATCTGTTTGTTGTTTCTCCTGGGTAGGTTTTGGCAATGTGGTGGAGCTTCGTATCAACACAAAGAGCAGTGGAGGCAAGCTGCCAAACTTTGGCTTCGTGGTGTTTGATGATCCTGATCCAGTCCAGAGGATCCTGAGTGCCAAGGTAATGACCACCGGACAGCGTGGCTTCATTCCTGTGAGATCCAAATGTGCTTTGCAGCCACTGCCGTGCTGGTGATGTCCAGTCACCAGTGACAAAGGCGTGGGAAACGTAGAGTGCTTGTCTCCCACTACCAGTGACCCAGACAATTCACCCGCCCCCATAAACTCCACACCCAGCAGTCATGCTGTGGATGGACACAGAGTGCTGGAGTAACTCAGCGGCTCAGGCAGCATCTCTGGAGAACATGGACACAGAGTGCTGGAGTAACTCAGCGGCTCAGGCAGCATCTCTGGAGAACATGGACACAGAGTGCTGGAGTAACTCAGCGGGTCAGGCAGCATCTGTGGAGAACATGGACACAGAGTGCTGGAGTAACTCAGCGGGTCAGGCAGCATCTGTTGAGGGAAGGAATGGGTGACGTTTCAGGTCCAGACCCTTCTTCATGCTGTGGAGCTTAAATTCATCTTAAATAAACTAGAATACAGGTGCTCCTCAACTTACGATGGGCTTACGTTCTGAGAAACCCATCGCAAACTGAAAATATGGTAGGTGTAAATGCATTTAGTGCACCTGATCACGTGGCCAGAAGTGAGCAGCGGCTCCCCACGGGTCACTGCCATTTGCACCATCGCAAAGTTGAAATATCACAAGTCGAAGCATCGGAAGGCGGGGAGCATCTGCAAAGAAACGAGGGCGGCACAGTGGTGCAACGGCAGAGTTGTTGCCTCACCCAGTGTGCCAAAGACCCAGGTTCAATCCCGACTACTGGTGCTGTCTGCTCTCTCCGTCAGTTTTCTCCAGGTGTCTGGTTTCCTCCCACGCTCTAAAGTAGGTTAATTGGCTTTGGTAAATTACAAATTGTCCCTAGCGTGTAGGGTAGTGTAAGGGGTGATTGGTGGTTGGCACGGGCTCGGTGGGCCGAAGGGCTTGTTTCCGCGCTATATCTCTGATGCTGAAATTCAACTGAAATAAATTAGAATAAAGAAAACTAAAGGAGGGCATGAAATTTGCAGACTGTCCTGAAAACCCATCTGGCTTACATTTGGAAAGGTACATGGATAGGAAGGGCTCAGGGGGATATGGGCCACGCTCGGGCAAATGGGACTAGCTTAGATGGGGCACCTTGGTTGGCATGGACCAGTTGGGCTGAAGGACTGGATGTCTCCCGAAATGCTCGATGCGTATGTGATTGAACTGCTGGCAAAGCAAAGGAGACAAATCTTCACCTTGGCAGCAGGACCTGTATCCAGTGAATAAGTAACCAAGACTAGCAACAACGTGATTATAACTTTAGCAAGTTTGCAGATGACACGAAAATGGGAGGTATTGTAGAAAGTGAAGATGGGTGTCAAAAATTGCAGTGCGTGCTGTAGAGCAGAGGGTCGTAGGCTTGCGGGTACATAGTTCCTTGAAAGTGGCATCACAAATAGATAGGGTGGTCAAAAAAAAATTGGGCACATTGGCCTTCATCAGTCAGTCAGTATCGAGTATAGAAGTTGGGAGGTCATGTTGCAGTTTTATACAACATTGGTGAGGCCATATTTAGGGTATTGTGTTCAGTTTTGGTCACCAAAATGTTGCCAGGCTTAAAAGGGTGCTCCGAAGATTTATGAGGATGTTGCCAGATCTCTGGGGCCTGACCTATAGGGGAGAGGTTGAGCAGACTAGGACTTTATTCCTTGGAGCCAAGGAGGAGTGATCCTGTAGAGGTGTACAAAATCATGAGAGGAATAGATCAGATAAATGCAGAGTCTGGTGCCCAGAGTAGAGGAATCGACAATGGGCTTAAGGTTGCGGCACGGTGGCGCAGCGGTAGAGTTGCTGCCTTACAGCGAATGCAGCGCTGGAGACCCGGGTTCCATCCCGACTACGGGCGCCGTCTGTTTGTACGTTCTCCCCGTGACCTGCGTGGGTTTTCTCCGAGATCTTCGGTTTCCTCCCACACTCCATAGACGTACAGGTTTGTAGGTTAATTGGCTGGGCAAATGTAAAAATTCCCCCTAGGGTGTGTAGGATAGTGTTAATGTGCGGGGATCGCTGGGCGGCGCGGACCTGGTGGGCCGAAGGGCCTGTTTCCGCACTGTATCTCTAAATCTAAAAAAGGTGAGAGGGGGAGTAATTTAGTAGGAAGGTGAGGGATAACTTATTTTTACATGAAGGGTGATCTTGTGCTGTACTTGTGCTATGTTCCAAGTCCATATGCCCCTTAAATCTCCCCTCCCACCTTAACCTCTGCCCTTGTGCTTTAGCATGCTTTACCTTGGGCGAAAAAGACTGAGAGTTCACTCTATCCATGCCCCTTATGATCCTTTACACCTGAATCAGGTCACCCCTCAGCCTCTGAGGCTCTAAAGCAAGCAGTGCCAGCCTGTCCAACACCCCTTGTAACTCAAGCTGCCAAGCCCGCGAGTCTGGGCATTGGTGTTTCCCGACAGACTGAAAGCTAACGGGGAATGAGGAGGTGATGTGTGGTGAACTCAGCGTCCCGCCGCTAACCCTGAGCTCTGTGCCCGCAGCCGGTCATGTTCCGCGGAGAGGTCCGCCTAAACGTGGAGGAGAAGAAGACGCGGGCGTTCCGGGAGGGGGAGCGGAGAGGAGGCGGCGGGGACGACCGCAGGGACACCCGTCGCAGCGACCGAGGCTCGGGGCCGCGCGGCATGATCGGCGGAGGGATGATGCGGGACCGTGACTCCCGGGGGCCGCCGCCCAGGGGTGGCATGGCGCTGAAGTCGGGCCCCGGCACCGGCCGGGGGGGCTTGTCCGGTGAAGGCCGCTTTGCTGGGCCACGTCGTTAAGGCTTGGCCGTTCCTGATACCTCGCTGGTGACTCCACCCTCTTCATTTAATTTTTGTTAATTTTGGCTTTGGAATGTGACACGGCCTGTTTTTTTTTTTTTCTCTCATTTCTTTGTGAAAGCAGCCTTCTTTTTACCGGTTGATCATTCTCCCTCTTTTTGGAACAGGATTTAAGCAACAAAAAAAAAAAAGGAAAACCATTGTCTAAAGACTTGGAAAACAGAGTGAATGGCTTCAAATTGATTGGAACCCATTTTAAAGGTCTGAAGATTTGCCCGTTTATATATTTGGAAAAAAAAACCCAACAACCTTGTGGTCTTTGCAACTTGACTGCTTTATTTCATAAATGTGTCAAGTTTATGCCCAGTTTCTGCTGAGGAAAACAAATTGATGCAATTGAAGAAGCTCGCCTTGGTATTTTTCCTTTTAGAAATACTTGGCTCAAGAACTTGTGTTCATGCACTCATCATAATGCACTAATAGTACTCTTAGAACATCATTTTGCCATGCCAACTGCAGGAGAGGACGGGTGGAAGTCCACCACTGTCCCGCCTTGACCAGGAAGGATGTCTAACCAGATGTGGTCTTTGAATCTTATTACCTGCTGTGACTGCTGTTTTTCCCCACATCTGTTTGCCCGTAACAGTCTATGTTTGAAACAGTTTCTGACTTGAGATGGGTTTTTTTTTTTTTTCTTGAACTAAAAATTGATAAAAACAGAAGCAATTGTGAACTCGGATTTACAGCCCTGAGCTTGGCGGCTTATTCTCCAGTTTTTTCTATCTTACCCCCACTGCGATACAGGGATGCCTCGCTTCGTGACACCGGTTCTCTCCTTCCCCCTCGGTCTGTGCAGTTTGTGAATGTGCAGCGGAAAATCATAGCGAACTGTTACTGTTTTTTTTCCCCGTTCTTTCAAAGTGTAAAGAGCATGATGGTGCCTTCTATTGATACGTCACTCCAGACTTGCTGGCAATTCTTGTATGGATTGTACTCTTGCTCAGTGCAAAGCCCGACAGCTGTAATAACTTACGGAATCACTAGTATGTTGATGAAACGCAAAGATGCAACTAAGCAGCAGCATCCTTGCTGTGTGTGGGCGCGGGGGGGAATCAGAAGTATTAAAGAGCAAAGTAAATTGCACAATCTCCTGTTCACCTGTTCCTAGCTGTTTTTATACCATTCCTGCAACCAAGTGGTTGGTTTTGCCTGCGTTTTGTGTTTTACATTGGAAAATTAAGTGTGTAAAATTAAATTCCCATTACTGTTACTTTTATGAAAGATATGCAAAAGAAAAAAGCATGGTTACGGCCACACTTTCCCCGCATAAATGGTTATTTAACGGTGGGCGGGCATCGATGTGATTTCGTATGAAACTCGAGGGAAAGCTACGTTATGCAAAAGCTTAACGATGATTGTTGCAGGTTCTTTCTGAGTGAGAAACGGGTTGGCCGCCGACATCAAGGATACTGCAGCTTCGACCCAAACTCTGCAGCTTTGCGTACTCTTCCTACCGCCCTGTCGCTCGGCCCCGGCCCGCTTGCATGAGGGGGAACGTGAGCGCGCGTGTGTGTGCGCGCGTTAGACACCAGTGCAAGTTAGCTTGGTGCGGGTGGAAACTGCTGCCAACCAGTGGGGGTATGATTTAAGTCACCGCTTCTCGCAACAATGCACATTTATCAGTAGCGCAGTGGTTTTGGAAGCAGAAATTTGTTTACATGCACGGCCTCGAAGCTGTCACTTGTTGACTGTTGAGCAAAACCAGCAGAGAAACGCAGTGAAGTTTACTTGTTTCTCGGTGTTGATTGAAAGGATAATTGTGTCTGTTGGTTTTGATTTTGTTTGGACATTTCTGACGTCTTCCTTGTTTGATGGTAGTCTTGCACTATTTCTCAAATTCTGGGATACATTAACAGTTTTTTTATGTTTTCAATCTTGTTTAAACCCCCCCACCCAAAAGCGATGTCTACATCACATCTATCAGTGTGGCCTGGAAACATTGTACTTGAAGTTTCCATCGGGCAAGGAAGGGTTAAACATCTCCGCAGACCCGCCGATATATTTGAAACCCTGGCCCCGGACGTAGAACTTTCAGTATCATTTGCACAATGTCATTGTCAAAGTAGTTGACCGTAATTCCTGCTGAGCTAATTGCTACACCTCACCGACGTTTACCTTCAATCCCATTCACACCACTTTGGAGAAGGGGGGGGGGGGGGAAGAGAGAGAAGTATTTTTTCCAGAAAGTGTTGGATACAAGTTGACTTAACCTGAGGAAAAGGCAGATGAGCCATGCTTTTTGATCTGGCTTGCTTCACACTGTCAAACAAACATTGGTCAAACAATCCGAATCTGGTAACATCAGAATGTGCTTTCTCGCCGGTGATTTGTTCACTGGATTTTTATTCTGCACTGTTGTCCTGGTTCCCTGTTTCCCAAAGCACTCGATACCCCCAAAGCAAAGTTTTTTTTGTAGACTTTCAGCTAAGGACATGTATTACTGGGTGGCACTAGCTGATTTATCTGTTACATTACAGAGCAATATCATTCCATTATTTTGCCAGTAGGATGGGCTTTTACCACCTTGGCTTGTGTGGGTATTGTGGAGGATAAATAGTTTGCCATCTTCAGAAGCTGATCTGTGTTTGGCCATCTTACGCTGTTAGAACACAGTAGTAACAGGTGTTGCAGGTGGTAAGTCTTCATATTTGATTTTCTTTTTGAATGTGTTGGACTGAGCATACAATAAACTACTGATGTCTGAAGCAGTTAAATTTGTTTTCAGTTTTATAATTCATGTCTCTTGCTTTACGAATTTGCATTTATTTTGCATTTCCACGTTTATTTTGGTGGGGTGGGGGGGTTGTAACAAACTACTTTCCTCCATATCCTGAGCGAACCAGTGATTTCCCTTGTAAAATGACGGCCAAAATATTACCGAGCATAATCTCAAGGAAGGCGAGCAATTGTTTTATTAATGCTGGGGTCCTAACTGAGGTGAGTGCCAAACTAATTTGCTTAAATATTCACATCGTGCTTAAATATTCACGGGGGGGGGGGGGCAGCAGATTCGATAGTGGTGTTTGGATAGGCATATATTGATGGACATGGAGGGATATGGATCTTAACCATTATGATCTCATGATAGGCACATACAGTGCCCTCCATAATGTTTGGGACAACGACCCATCATCTATTTATTTGCCTCTGTACTCCACAATTTGAGATTTGTAATAGAAAAAAATCACATGTGGTTAAAGTGCACATTGTCAGATTTTTAAAAAGGCCATTTTTATACATTTTGGTTTCACCATGTAGAAATTACAGCAGTGCTTATACATAGTCCCCCCATTTCAGGGCACCATAATGTTTGGGACACAGCAATGTCATGTAAATGAAAGTAGTGGTGTTTAGTATTTTGTTGCATATCCTTTGCATGCAATGACTGCTTGAAGTCTGCGATTCATGGACATCACCAGTTGCTGGGTGTCTTCTCTGGTGATGCTCTGCCAGGCCTGTATTGCAGCCATCTTTAGCTTATGCTTGTTTTGGGGGCTAGTCCCCTTCAGTTTTCTCTTCAGCATATAAAAGGCATGTTCAATTGGGTTCAGATCGGGTGATTGACTTGGCCACTCAAGAATTGACCATTTTTTAGCTTTGAAAAACTCCGTTGTTGCTTTAGCAGTATGTTTGGGATCATTATCTTGCTGGAGAATGAACTGCCGGCCAATGAGTTTTGAGGCATTTGTTTCAACTTGAGCAGATCGGATGTGTCTATACACTTCAGAATTCATTATGTTACTACCATCAGCAGTTGTATCATCAATGAAGATAAGTGAGCCAGTACCTTCAGCAGCCATACATGCCCAGGCCATAACACCCCCATTGGCCTTTTCCAATTGAGCATGCTTTGGATCTTGGGCAGTTCCTTCTCTCCTCCATACTTTGCTCTTGCCATCACTCTGATAAGTTAATCTTCGTCTCATCTGTCCACAAGACCTTTTTCCAGAACTGTGGTTGCTCTTTTAAGTACTTCGTGGCAAACTGTAACCTGGCCATCCTATTTTTGCGGCTAACCAGTGGTTTGCATCTTGCAGTTTAGCCTCTGTATTTCTGTTCATGAAGTCTTCTGCGGACAGTGGTCATTGACAAATCCACACATGACTCCTGAAGAGTGTTTCTGATCTGTCGGACAGGTGTTTGGGGATTTATCTTTATTATAGAGAGAATTCTTCTGTCATCAGCTGTGGAGGTCTTCCTTGGCCTACCAGTCCCTTTGTGATTAGTAAGCTCACCAGTGCTCACTTTCTTCTTAATGATGTTCCAAACAGTTGATTTTGGTAAGCCGTAGGTTTGGCTGATGTCTCTAACAGTTTTATTCTTGTTTCTCAGTCTCATAATGGCTTCTTTGACTTTCATTGGCACAACTTTGGTCCTCATGTTGATAAACAGCAATGAAAGTTTCCAAAGACTGGAGGAAAGACTAGGTGCTGAGAGCTCTCTTATACCTGCATTAAGGAGGCAATTAAACACACCTGAGCAATTACAAATGCCTGTGAAGCCATGTGTCCCAAACATGGTGCCCTAAAATGGGGGGAGACTATGTATAAACACAGCTGTAATTTCTTCATGGTGAAACCAAAATGTATAAAAATGGCCTTTAATAAAACCTGACAATGTGCACTTTAACCACACGTGATTTTTTCTATTACAAATCTCAAATTGTGGAGTACAGAGGCAAATAAATAAATGATGGGTGTTTGTCCCAAACATTATGCAGGTACTGTAAATAGATATGGAGGGATATGGAACCTGTGCTAGCAGATAAGAGTAAGCCTTGGCACCAGCATTGGGGTGAAGGCCCTGTTCTTGTGGTGGACTGTTCCATGTTCCAATAGAAAGCATTTCCAACAACTTGGCAACATCAGTTTCAAGCTCAATCTTTCCTTCCCCACTTAAAGCAAAGAATTGTTGCCTTGTTCTGCTGGGAAAAGACAATAGACAATAGGTGCAGGAGGAGGCCCTTCGAGCCAGCACCGCCATTCAATGTGATCATGGCTGATCATTCTCAACCTGCCTTCTCCCCATACCCCCTGACTCCGCTATCCTTAAGAGCTCTATCTAGCTCTCTCTTGAATGCATTCAGAGAATTGGCCTCCACTGCCTTCTGAGCCAGAGAATTCCAGATTCACAACTCTGACTGAAAAAGTTCTAAATGGCCTACCCCTTATTCTTAAACTGTGGCCCCTTGTTCTGGACTCCCCCAACATTGGGAACATGTTTCCTGCCTCTAACATTGCAGGTTGGGGGTCCAGTGAGAAGGGATGTTTCCTGGTGTTTGGGAAACATTTAGTCGTACATGCCCGCTGGCTTTCCAAACTCTTGCAGCCTGGTGCTTCACAAGCCGCTATTGAGGGAACAGTGAATCCAATGGTGAACGCCAAAGAAAAACGTGATCACAGAGCAGAGTGGCACAGAGGCGCAGCGGTAGAGTTGCTGCCTCACAGCGCCGGAGACCCGGGTTCGATACTGACCACAGGTGCACGTTCTCCCTGTGACCGCGTGGGTTTACCGGGTGCTCCGGTTTGCTCCCACACTCAAGACATGCAGGTTTGTAGGTGAATTCTGTAAACTGGGTCTAGTGTGTAGGATAAGAACTAGTAGAAGGTTGATTGGAGAGTAGGAGGCTGAGGGGTGACCTTGTTGAGCAAAGTGCTGTGGTAACTCAGCGGGTCAGGCAGCATCTCTGGAGAACATGGACACAGAGTGCTGGAGTAACTCAGCGGCTCAGGCAGCATCTCTGGAGAACATGGACACAGAGTGCTGGAGTAACTCAGCGGGTCAGACAGCATCTGTGGAGGTTCGGGTCAGGTCCCTTCTTGAACTGATGCACAAGGTCATAGATAAAGTGAACATGAAATGAATGTAGATAAAGTATTTTTCCCCAGGGTAGAGGTTTCTAAAACTAGGGGGCTCAGGCAAGGGGCGAGAGGAGAGAGATATGAGGGACCTCTGGGGCGACAGTTTCACTCTGAAAGTAGTCACCGTTTAGAATGAGTCGCCAGAGGACGCTATGGAAACGGATAACAATTACCACTGATAGGACATTTGGACGGATCTATGGACAGGTTTGGAGGAATCTGGGGCAAATGCGGGCAAATGGGAAGTGGCTAGAATGCCTACTTGGTCGGTGTGGACAAGGTGGGCTGAAGGGCCTGTTTCAGTGCTGCACAGCGCTATGAGTAGAAGGGAACTGCAGATGCTGGTTTACACTTAAGACAGACAAAGTGCTGGAGTAATGGGGGGGGGGGGGGGGAGACAGGCAGCATCTGGAGAGAAGGAATGGGTGACATTTTGGGTCGAGACACTTCAGACAGTCAGGAGACAGATATTATTTTTAATTTCTTTAATTTAAAGATACAGCGCGGAAACGGGCCCTTCGGCCCACCGGGTCCGCGCCGCCCAGCGATCCCCGCACATTAACACTATCCTATGCCCACTAGGGACAATTTTTACATTTACCCAGTCAATTAACCTACAAACCTGTACGTCTTTGGAGTGTGGGAGGAAACCGGAGATCTCAGAGAAAACCCACGCAGGTCACGGGGAGAACGTACAAACTCCGTACAAACAGCACCCGTAGTCAGGATCGAACCCGGGTCTCCGGCGCTGCATTCGCTGTCAGGCAGCAACTCTACCGCTGCGCCACCGTGCCGCCCTGGAGGGGTAAGGTGTGAAAATGGAAGTTCAAAGGGGACAAAGCCAAAAGGATAATGTAGGTTAGCTAAGGAAAGTTGACAACAACGCATGTAAAGACAAAATGTAACCAGGAGGTCAGTCAGACTGCTTGGAGAACTGGGATGGAGAGGGGGGAAAGCAAGGGTTTTTCTGAAATGTAGAGAAATCAATATACTGCGGTGTTTCAAGCTGCCCAAACGAAATTTGAGGTGCTATTCTTCCAATTTGCATTGCATCTCACTCTGACAGTGGAGGAGACCCAGGACAAGAAGGTCAGTAGGGGAATTGAAGTGTTTGGCAACCAGGAGATCATGTAGGTCTAGGCGGACTGAGCGGAGATCTCGCCGAGATACAGGAGTCCACACCTGGAACAGCGGATACAGTAGATGAGGTTCGAGAAGGTGCAGGTAAACCTCTGCCTCACCTGAAAGGACTGTTGGGGTCCTTGGATGGAGTCAAGGGGGGAGGTATAGGGACAGGTGTTGCATCTCCTGCGGTTGCAGGGGAATGTACCTGGGGAGTGGGAGGGGATGAGTTAACCAGGGAGTTGCAGAGGGAACAGTCTGCGGAAAGGGGTGAGATGGGACATAGGGGGGGGATTGGGCCGGGGGGGGGGGGGGGGGTTAAGATTTTAACTACCCATCCCATACCCACACTGACCTTTCTGTCCTTGGTCTCCATTGCCGGAGTGAGGCCGCATGCAAACTGGAGGAATAGCACCTCGTATTCTGCTTGGGTAGCTTACAACCCAGCGATATGAACATTGAATTCTCCAATTTTAGGGAAACTACAAATCCCCCCTCCCCCCCCACACACATCTCTTCCCCCACACCCCATACTACTTCTCCTGGCTCCCTCTTTCCTGTGCCCCATCTGGTGCAATTATTTCTCCCCTCCCCCTGCGTCCTCTAGTTTGACAATTTGCAACTCTTCAATCCTTCTGTCTCCGTCTGAAGAAGGGTCCTGATCCAAAACATTACGTTTCCATGTTCTCCAGAGATGCTGCCTGACCCGCTGAGTTACTCCAGCACTCTGTGTCCATGTTCTCCAGAGATGCTGCCTGACCCGCTGAGTTACTCCAGCACTCTGTGTCCATGTTCTCCAGAGATGCTGCCTGACCCGCTGAGTTACTCCAGCACTCTGTGTCCATGTTCTCCAGAGATGCTGCCTGACCCGCTGAGTTACTCCAGCACTCTGTGTCCATGTTCTCCAGAGATGCTGCCTGACCCGCTGAGTTACTCCAGCGCCTTGTGCATTTACTAGTTTCAGTTCGTCGTTTTAACAATGCCAACTTTCTGTATTTGGCGATTGGTATTTAGCGATGTGGCCAGAACCAGGGGCCACAGTCTAAGAAAAAAGGGGAAGCCATTTAAAACTGAGGTGAGAAGAAACTTTTTCACCCAGAGAGTTGTGAATTTGTGGAATTCTCTGCCACAGAAGGCAGTGGAGGCCAATTCACTGGATGAATTTAAAAGAGAGTTAGACAGAGCTCTAGGGGCTAGTGGAATCAAGGGATATGGGGAGAAGGCAGGCACGGGTTACTGATTGTGGATGATCAGCCATGATCACAATGAATGGCGGTGCTGCCTCCTGCACCTATTTTCTATGTTTAATTGGATGCTGTTTCTGGTGAAATGAACTGCAAATGTGTCAAAAACATATATGGGGTGTATGGTTTTATATCAATTATGTTTTAAAATAATCAGACTGAATGGTCCGGAATTCTGGAATGTTTCTCTCTCTCTCTCTCTCTCTCTCTCTCTCTCTCTCTCTCTCTCTCTCTCTCTCTCTCTCTCTCTCTCTCCCCCTCTCCCTCTCTCTCCCTCCGCCAAATGCCTGAATATTGTTGCTGATGCTGAAGTTTGGTTACTCTAGTGAACATCCCTGGGGCTTTGTTCTGTGTTGAAGTCACTCCAAAAAGGCAAGTTATTGATCTTGTGCTTCAACAGACTTGAAAAATGAATGAAATATATTTCTTTACAACAATCCTTTATTTTTAAGGCGGAGATTGACCGATGCTCGATTAATGCGGGTGTCACGGGCTATGGGGTTGAGAGGGGAAGATAGATCAGCCGTGGCAGAGTAGACTCGATGGGCCAAATGGCCTAATTCTACTACCATCACATGAGATTTATGTGTTTAAGAACAAGCCGTGTTTTCCAAGGCTTGTTGTTTAACTTGTATACAATACTTGGTTTCAAACGGTGGTACATTAATGATTATTTACGTTATGTATTGGGTTATTTACGTTATGGATTGGGTAAATGCACACAGTCTTTTCCCTGGGTCAGAGGTATCAAGAACTAAAGGGCACGGGTTTGAGGTGTTGGAATATTTTAGAGGGTCGTGGGTATATGGACCGAGCAGTCAGAGAAGTCGTTGAGGCTGGTACTGTAACAATATTTGGATGACACGTGGACAGATGCATGGGTAGGAAAGGTTTAGAGGGATCTGAGCCAAACGCGGGCAAATAGGGTCCCGGCCTAGATGGGACATGTTGATCGGCATTGGAGGAGTTAGTCCGAAGGGCTTTCCCCCCATGTTTGTTGGCTCGATGGCATGGGTCATGGAGATAGCCATTTGCACTTCTCCGTGGATTGTCACCTTGTGGTGGTGGAGAAGCTCGTGTGGTCCTGAGATCCTGAGAGCGATGCCGTCTGGAGCTACGCTCCTGGTAGGGTCACCCATGGGGGTAAGGTCGAGGGGGAGGTCCCTGACAAAGAGCAATCCAACCAAGACCTCAACGGTGGAACAGGCGGAGGGAGGGAGGATGGCGGCTGACTTTAGTGGAGCATCACAACGGCTGGGAAGGCGGATGGATGAAGGCTGCGGCAGAAAAGGGTCCCCGGTCGTCTTGGACTCCACGCCACTGGATCCTGACCCAGATCTGTCAAGGACCATGTGGTGGCTGTCTGTGCACCAGTCTCCCCACGTTAAACAAAGTCACGCACAGGCAGGTGTCCTCCATAAAGGAGTCGTACTCGCTTCCAGTGACCGCCGAAGATGATGACTTGCCTATAATTCAGTTTTCACACAGTGCTTTTAATGTTCACTGGCTCTCAGCTCACTCTGCTGTGCAGTGATAAGTACAGCCTGTAGCTTTAGTGTGGAGATACAGCATGGGAACAGGCCCTTCAGCCCACCAAGACCAAGCTGACCATCGACCACCCGTTCACGCTAGTTCTGTGCTATCCCACTTTCTCATCCACTCCCCCCCCCCCACACGGAGGGGGGCAATTTACAAAGGGCCAATTAACCTACTACCCCACATGCAGCAAGCAGCACAGTGGCATAACTAGAGTTGCTGCCTCAGTGCCAGATTACCATCCTGAATACGGGTGCTGTCTGCACGGAGTTTGTACGTTCTCCCTGTAGCCTGCGTGGGTTTTCTCCGGGTGCTCCGGTTTCCACCCACACTCCTAAGGCGCGCGGGTTTGTAGGTTAATTGGCATCGGTAAGTTTGAACATTGTCGCAGACTCTGTGGGCCAAAGGGCCTGTTCCCGTGTGCTGTCTCTGTAAAGTCTAAAGAAGAAGTCTCAAAGTCTTTGGGACGAGGGAGGAAAACGGAGCACCCAGAGGAAACCCACGCCGTCACAAGAAGAACATGCAAACACATCGTACACACAGCACCCAAGGTCAGGATGGAACCCGGGTCTCTGGCGCCGTGAGCTTGGTTTCAGATTGGATTCTTACACTATCATGGAGAGTGTTTCCTGGAATGACAACTGGAGTCTTCAGGTCATAAATGATAGAAGTAAAATTAGGCCATTCGGCCCATCATGTCTACTCTGCCTTTCAATCATGGCTGATCTATCTCCCTCCTAACTCCATTCTCTTGCCTTCTCCCCATAAACCTCTGACACCTGTACTAATCAAGAATCTATCTTTGCCTTAAAACTATTCACAGAGCCTTCTGTGGCAAAGCATTCCACAGATTCACCACCCTCTGACTAAAAACATTTCTCCTCATCTCCTTTCCAAAGGTACGCCCTTTAATTCTGAGGCTGTGACCTCTAGTCCCAGACTCTCCCACTAGTGGAAACATCCTCTCCACATCCACTCTATCCAAGCCTTTCACTATTCTGTACGTTTCAATGAGGTCCCCCTCATCCTTCTAAACTCCAGCGAGTACAGGCCCAGTGCGGACAAATGCTCCTCATATGTTAACCCACTCATTCCTGGGATCATTCTTGTAAACCTCCTCTGGACCCTCTCCAGAACCAGCACATCCTTCCTCAGATATGATACACAAAATTGCTCACAATATTCCAAATTCGGCCTTAGAGCCTCAACATTACATCCCTGTTTTTGTATCCAAGCCCTTTCAAAATAAATGCCAGCATTGTGTTTACTTTCTTTACTATGACTTGCAGATTAACTTTTTGGGAATCTTGCACCAACACTCCCAAGTCCCTTTGCTCCTCTGATTTCTGGATTCTCTCCCCATTTAGAAAATAGTCTGCGCCTTTATTCCTACGACCAAAATGCATGACTCCACACTTTCAACGCTGTATTCCATCTGCCACTTCTCTGCCCACTCTCCCAACCTGTCCAAGTCCTTCTGTAGAGTCCCTGCTTTCTCTACACTACCTGCCCCTCCACCTATTTTCGTATCATCCGCAAACATGGCCACAAAGCCTTCAATCCCCCTCGTCCAAATCATTAATATACAACGTGAGGAGCACTGGCCCCAGCACCGAGCCCTGCGGAACTCCGCTAGTCACTGGCAGCCAAACAGAAAAAGCCCCCTATATTGCCACTCTTTGCCTTCTGCCATCCAGCCAACCTGCTATCCATGCTGGCATCTGCCCTCTGATACCAGGGGCTCTCATCTTCTTTAGCAGCCTCACGTGTGGCACCTTATCAAAGGCTCTCTAAAAATCTAAGTAAACAACATCTACTGGCTCTCCTTTGTCTGCTATTTACGTCTTCAAAAAATTCCAACAGATTTGTTAGGCAAGACCTCCCCTTCACAAAGCCATGCTGACTTTGGCCTGTTTTATCGTGAACTTCTAAATACTCCGTAACCTCATCCTTTATAATGGACTCTAAAATCTAACATGCTGCACCTGCATGCCTACTTTCAATGACTGGTGTACCACGACACCCAGGTCTCGTTGCATCTCCCCTTCTCCTAATCGGCCACCATTCAGGTAATTGTCATGTTGTGGTCGCTACCTCCTAGTGGTTCCTTTACCTTGAGCTCCATTATCAAATCCGGTTCATTACACAACACTAAATCCACAATTGCCTTCTCCCCGGTAGGCTCCAGTACAAGCTGCTCTAAGAAACCATCTCGGAGGCACTCTAAAGATTCCCTCTCTTGGGATCCAGTACCAACCTGATTTTCCCAGTCTACCTGCATATTAACTCAAATTTCACTGTACCTTAATTGGTGTGTGTGGCAATAAACTGACCTTGAAACATTGACCTTGATATTAAAATCTCCCATGACCACTGTAGCATTGCCTTTTTTACATACCAATTTTATCTCCTGATGTAACCCCATTTTTTAAGAAATGAGGGAGAGAGAAAACAGGGAATTATAGACTGGTTAGTCTGACATCGGTAGTGGGGAGGATGCTTGAGTCTATTATTAAAGATGTAACAGCAGAGCATTTGGAAAGCAGTGACAGGATCAGTCAAAGTCAGCATGGATTTATGAAGGGGAAATCATGCTTGACTAATCTGGCATTTTTTTGAGGATATAACAAGTAGAATGAATCGGGGCTAGTTGAACCTCGTGCAGCTTTTGGAGTTCCCGATCGGTCTCTACCCGAGACTGCGAGCTCCACAATGTTGAAGTCCGCAGGCCGCGGTTGTAGCGTCGATCCCAGGCAAGGGATCACAGGCTCCAATGGTAAGTTCACGCCCCGCGGTGGGGCTCAGAGTCAGTCCCGGGCAAGGCCGCCAGCTCCACGATGTTGGGCCGCAGAGCGACCGGAGATACGATCCGCAAAACAATCGCATCTCCGGCAAGGTAAGAGATTGAAACAAGTTTCCACCGGCCCCACCCCCCACATAAAACAAACCAGAGAACATTAACACAAACTTTAAAACTTACCACAATAACATTAAAAAATTGAAAAGGACGGCCATTCTGTAGGCGAGGCAGCCATCGTGCAGCACCCCCTGGTGGCAAGTCCCATAAATAACTCCCATTAGGGTCTTTACACCCCGTATAATTTCTCAGCACTACCCACAATGACTCTACATCTTCTGGTCCTATGTCGACCCTCGCTTAGAACTGCATTTCATTTCTAACCAGCTGGGCTACCCCACCCCCTCTGCCCACCTTCCTGTCATTCCGATATAACGTATAACCCTGAATATTCAGCTCCAGCTCCAATCCTCTTGCAGCCACGCCTCAGTAATCCCCACACCATCACACACACACCATCTCTAACTGTGCTTCAAGCAACATTAAGTACAATATGTCTCTCTACCCCCTCTCTTTCCCCCTTCTGTCTCCTTCCATCCATTTCCCCTCTCTCCAGCTATATATTTCTCTTAGGGTTGCCAACTATCTCACGCCCAAATACGGGACAAGGTGACGTCACCCGCCCCGCGTGACCTCACCCAGCCAGCGGCCACGTGGTCCCGCTCCCCACCAATGGCGGCCGCCCGGGCCGGGAAGAGGGTTGCTACGCAACCTCCGCTAGGCAGCGCCCAGGCCTCCGGACCTAGACTGTCCGGACCTACACTAAAATGTCGGGAACCTAGATTGTCGGGACCTAAACTAAACAGTATTGTGGCCAACAGCGTCCGGGCCTACAGTGTCCGGGCCTAATACGGGACAAGGGCAGTCCCATAGAACAAATCAATTTAGACCAAAATACGGGATGTCCCCGTCTAATACGGGACAGTTGGCAACCCTAATATCACTCCCTCATCCTTATCTGACACCCTTTTATCTCCTTTTAACCTCCAGACAAAGCTGCTTATTCCACCATCTACCAACCCCCCCCCACCCCCCCCCCCCCCCCCCACACCAATAATCTGAAGAAGGGTCCCAAACCGAAAAGTCATCTGTCCATTCCTGTCCCAGGTGCTATCTGACCCACTGAGATCCTCCAGCACTTTGGGTTTTGCTCGAGATTCCAACATCTGCAGTTCTTGTTGTCTCTAAATTAGTTGCCTTCTAAAGTGATGGAGCCACTCATTAATAGCCTCAAAAGGCACGTGATGGAAAGTATGGAGATAGCTGATGATTTGATTGTTATTCCAGCAGTGAATCAGGCAGCCCTTAGATAGAGCTCCAGGGGCTAGCAGAACCAGGGGATATGGGGAGAAGGCAGGCACGGGTTACTGATTGAGAATGATCAGCCATGATCACAATGAATGGCGGTGCTGGCTCGAAGGGCCGAATGGCCTCCACCTGAACCGATTAAAAAAAATATCCAGAAAATGTAGGGATATTAAGGGTGGTGCAGCGATAGAGTTGCTGCACCAGAGACCCGGGTTCCATCCCGACTACGGGTGCTGTCTGTACGGAGTTTGTACGTTCTCCCCGTGACCTGCGTGGGTTTTCTCTGAGATCTTCAGTTTCCTCCCACACTCCAAAGACGTGCAGGTTTGTAGGTTAATTGGCTTGGTAAATGTAAAAATTGTCGTTAGTGAGTGCAGGATAGTGTTAATGCGTGGAGATCGCTGGGCGGCACGGACCCGGTGGGCCGAAGGGGCGTTTTCCACACTATCTAAACTAAACTAAACTAAACATGCCATATTTCCTTGCCTGCAGGTCTTTCTTGGCTGTGGGTTCAATGTGTTTTGTGGTGATATTTACACTTTGGAGAATAAAAGGATGTACCTTTAGTTTCGTATAGTTTAGAGATACAGCGTGGAAACAGGCCCTTCGACCCACCGGGTCCGTGCCGACCAGCGATCCCCGCACATTAACACTATCCTAGACACACCAGGGACAATTTTTACATTTACCAAGCCAGTTAACCTACAAACCTGCACGTCTTTGGAGTGTGGGAGGAAACCGAAGATCTCGGAGAAAACCCACGCAGGTCACGGGGAGAACGTACAAACTCCGTACAGACAGCACCCGTAGTTGGGATGGAACCTGGGTCTCCGGCGCTGCATTCGCTGTAAGGCGGCAACTCTACCGCTGCGCCACCGTGCCGCCTCTTTAGAAAGGAGATGAGTGATTTTATATCCAAAGGGTGGTGAATCTGTGGAATGCATTGCCACTGACAGCTGTGGAGGCCAGGTCATTGGGTATTTAGAAGCAGAGATTGACAGATACTAGATTAGTGCGGGTGTCAACGGTTACGGGGCGAAGGCAGGAGAATGGGGTTGGGAGGGAAAGATAGATCAGCCTTGATTGAATGTCACAGTAGGCTCGGTGGGCCGAATGGCCTTATTCTGCTCCTATGGCTTAGCTCTCAACCCCCATCTGTACTTCAACCCCATTGTTGCTGCTTGGGGCGTGTATCCCACTAAGCTTTCTGAGGTCAAATGCCAGCCCTTGAGGAGATTCACTGGAATGTGAACAAAAACGGAAGTGCTGGAATACTCAGTTGGCCGAGCAGCATCTGTGGAGGGACGAGCCAGTCGAGATAGGCTGCTCCAAGGCATGAACTGTTTGCTCTTTCCACAGAGACTGCCTGACCAGCGGAGTTCTCCCACCAGTTCTGCTCCTGTAATATTGTGTGGACTGTGGCGCCACATGGTGTCGAGACCGTAAACTGCAAGCGAGGCGCCACTACCCTGACAGGCAGCAGTGCCATCGACAACAGGCGGGGGGCAGTGTTTAGCTGAGGAGGAAGTCCGAAGGATTGTCTCGACCCGAAACGTCACCCATTCCTTCTCTTGAGAGATGCTGCCTGACCCGCTGAGTTCCCCCTGTATTTTGTGTCTGTCTGGTGTTTAGCTGAGACTGTTTCCACAACAACGTGCATTAAACTTGCACCATTTGCAGTGGAAGCCATCCCATGCCGATATATCGAATACACAGAGTGCTGGAGTAACTCAGCGGGTCAGGCAGCATCTCTGGAGAACATGGACACAGAGTGCTGGAGTAACTCAGCGGGTCAGGCAGCATCTGTGGAACGTGGATAGGTGACGTTTCTGGTCGGGACCCTTCTTCCTATTGATTGGGGGGGTGGGGGAGCTTGATAGGTAATAGGTAGAAATAAAAAAAGCAGGTGTGAGACAACAGGATCGAAGAGTTGGGAATTGTGAAGCCAGAGGAAGGAATGTAGGTGCAAGGAGAGGGAGAGGGGAGAAATCGGTGTAAGTCCAGGTGGGGCATAGGGAGATAGACAATAGACAATAGACAATAGACAATAGGTGCAGGAGTAGGCCATTCAGCCCTTCGAGCCAGCACCGCCATTCAATGCGATCATGGCTGATCACTATCAATCAGTACCCCGTTCCTGCCTTCTCCCCATACCCCCTCACTCCGCTATCCTTAAGAGCTCTATCCAGCTCTCTCTTGAAAGCATCCAACGAACTGGCCTCCACTGCCTTCTGAGGCCGAGAATTCCACACCTTCACCACTCTCTGACTGAAAAAGTTCTTCCTCATCTCCGTTCTAAATGGCCTACCCCTTATTCTCAAACTGTGGCCCCTTGTTCTGGACTCCCCCAACATTGGGAACATGTTATCTGCCTCTAATGTGTCCAATCCCCTAATTATCTTATATGTTTCAATAAGATCCCCCCTCATCCTTCTAAATTCCAGTGTATACAAGCCCAATCGCTCCAGCCTTTCAACATACGACAGTCCCGCCATTCCGGGAATTAATCTAGTGAACCTACGCTGCACGCCCTCCATAGCAAGAATATCCTTCCTCAAATTTGGAGACCAAAACTGCACACAGTACTCCAGGTGCGGTCTCACCAGGGCCCGGTACAACTGTAGAAGGACCTCTTTGCTCCTATACTCAACTCCTCTTGTTACGAAGGCCAACATTCCATTGGCTTTCTTCACTGCCTGCTGAACCTGCATGCTTCCTTTCATTGACTGATGCACTAGGACACCCAGATCTCGTTGAACTCCCCCTCCTCCTAACTTGACACCATTCAGATAATAATCTGCCTTTCTATTCTTACTTCCAAAGTGAATAACCTCACACTTATCTACATTAAACTGCATCTGCCATGTATCCGCCCACTCACACAACCTGTCCAGGTCACCCTGCAGCCTTATTGCATCTTCCTCACAATTCACACTACCCCCCAACTTAGTATCATCTGCAAATTTGCTAATGGTACTTTTAATCCCTTCGTCTAAGTCATTAATGTATATCGTAAATCGCTGGGGTCCCAGCACCGAACCTTGCGGTACCCCACTGGTCACTGCCTGCCATTCCGAAAGGGACCCATTTATCCCCACTCTTTGCTTTCTGTCTGTTAACCAATTTTCTATCCATGTCAGTACCCTACCCCCAATACCATGTGCCCTAATTTTGCCCACTAATCTCCTATGTGGGACCTTGTCGAAGGCTTTCTGAAAGTCGAGGTACACCACATCCACTGACTCTCCCTTGTCAATTTTCCTAGTTACATCCTCAAAAAATTCCAGTAGATTTGTCAAGCATGATTTCCCCTTCGTAAATCCATGCTGACTCGGAACGATCCCGTTACTGCTATCCAAATGCTCAGCAATTTCGTCTTTTATAATTGACTCCAGCATTTTCCCCACCACTGATGTCAGACTAACTGGTCTATAATTACCCGTTTTCTCTCTCCCTCCTTTCTTAAAAAGTGGGATAACATTTGCTATTCTCCAATCCACAGGAACTGATCCTGAATCTATAGAACATTGAAAAATGATCTCCAATGCTTCCACTATTTCTAGAGCCACCTCCTTAAGTACTCTGGGATGCAGACCATCAGGCCCTGGGGATTTATCAGCGATCATGGGGTTGTGGGGGAGGGGGGGGGGGGTGGGGGCTTATATGGACTTGACTTTAGAGATACAGCGTTGAAACAGGCTCCTCGGCCCACAAAGTCCATGCCAGCCAGCGGTCACCCCGTACACCAGCACTATCCTACACACGCGGGACAATTTGCACTTTACAGAAGCCGATAACCTACAAACCTGCACATCTTTGGAGTGCGGGAGGAAACCGGAGCACCCGGAGAGAACCCATGCGGTCACAGGGAGAACGTACAAACTCCGTACAGACAGCCTCAGAATTAAAGGACGTTCTTTTAGGAAGGAGATGAGTGGGAGTTTCTTTAGTCAGAGGGTGGTGAATCTGTGGAATTCTTTGCCACAGAAGGCTTTGGAGGCAAAGTCAGTGGATATTTTTACGGAAGAGATATCTTGATTAGTACGGGGGTCAGAGGTTATGGGGAGAATGGGTTAAGAGGGAAAGATAGATCAGCCATGATTGAATGTCGCAGTAGACTTGATGGGCCGAATGGCCTATTTCTGCCCCTCTCACTTGTGACCTTATAGAAACATAGAAAAATAGGTGCAGGAGTAGGCCCTTCGAGCCAGCACCACCATTCAATTGCTGATCATCTAGGATCAATACCCCGTTCCTGCTTTCTCCTCATATCCCTTGATTCCCACAACTATCTCGACTACACTTCTTCCCACCTTGCTTCCTGCAAGGACTCTCTCCCCCACTCCCAATTCCTCCGTCTACGTCGCATCTGCGCCCGAGATGAGGTGTTCCCTACATGGACATTCCGAGATGTCCTCATTCTTTAGGGAACGGGGGTTCCCCTCTCCCATCATAGATGAGGCCCTCACTCGTGTCTCCTCGGTACCCCGCAGCTCCGCCCTTGCTCCCCCTCCCCCTAGTCCCAACAGAGACAGAGTCCCCCTAGTCCTCACCTTCCACCCCATCAGCCATCGCACACAACACATAATCCTCCGGCATTTCCACCACCTCCAACGGGATCCCACCACTGGCCACATCTTCCCATCTCCACCCCTTTCCACCTTCCGCAGAGACCGTTCCCTCCGCAACTCCCTGGTCCACTCGTCCCTTCCCACCCAAACCACCCCCTCCCCAGGTACCTTTCCCTGCAACCGCAGGAGATGCAACACCTGTCCCTATACCTCCTCCCTCGACTCTGTCCAGGGACCCCGACAGTCCTTTCAGGTTGGGCAGAGGTTCACTTGCACCTCCTCCAACCTCATCTACTGTATCCGTTGTTCAAGATGTGGACTCTTACACATCGGCGAGACCAAACGCAGACTGGGCCATCGTATCACGGAACACCTTCGCTCAGCCCGCCTGATCCTACCTGATCCCCCGGTTGCTGGACACTTTCATTCCCATTCCCATTCCCACACTGACCTTTCTGTCCTTGGTCTCCTCCATTGTCAGAGTGAGGCCAAACGCAAATTGGAGGAACAGCATCTCATATTTTGCTTGGGCAATCTATTTAAGCTATTGGCCATCTCTAAATGTACAACAACAAATACTTTGCCATCCCTATGCATATTTGCCCTTAAGATACCGTTCGATTTTCATTTGGCACGGGATTGGTGGACGTCAGACTTTTTCTTAAGCCATTTGGGTAACGACCTGCCATGCTGTAATTTGGCCTGGAAGATTTTATTTTCATTGAACAAAAAAAAGCATAAATTTAAGAAAATTATAATCATCTAGAGAGCCTTTTCTGAGTTCTATTGGCAATGAGTGATTGTGCCATGGTGTCATTCTAAACCACTGTACAAAGTGCTCCATCAATCAGTTTAGAAAGCTATTAGTTCAGTTCACTTCTCTGTGGATTGTCACCTTGTGGTGGTGGAGAAGCTCGTGTGGTCCTGAGATCCTGAGAGCGATGCCGTCTGGAGCTACGCTCCTGGTGGGGTCACCCATGGCGGTAAGGTCGAGGGGGAGGTCCCTGACAAAGAGCGATCCAACCAAGACCTCAACGGTGGAACAGGCGGAGGGAGGATGGCGGCTGACTTCAGTGGAGCGTCACAACGGCTGGGAAGGCGGATGGATGAAGGCTGCAGCAGAAAAGGGTCTCCGGTCGTCTTGGACTCCACGCCACTGGATCCTGACCCAGATCTGTCAAGGACCGTGTGGTGGCTGTCTGTGCACCAGTCTCCCCACGTTAAACAAAGTCACGCACAGGCGTCCGACCCTATGGAGAGGACAGTCACACTCGCTTCCAGTGATGGTGACGATGAGTTCAGTTCAATGATACAGCATGGAAACAGGGTCTTTGGTCCACCTAGACTACGCTGACCGTTGATCGCCCTTTCTGTGGAATTCTCTGCCTCAGAAGGCAGTGGAGGCCAATTCTCTGGATGGTTTCAAGAGAGAGTTAGACAGAGCTCTTAATGATAGCGGAGTCAGGGGTTATGGGGAGAAGGCACGGTGGCGCAGCGGTAGAGTTGCTGCCTTACAGCGAATGCAGCGCCGGAGACTCAGGTTCGATCCTGACTACAGGCGCCGTCTGTACGGAGTTTGTACGTTCTCCCCGTGACCTGCGTGGGTTTTCTCCGAGATCTTCGGTTTCCTCCCACACTCCAAAGACGTGCAGGTTTGTAGGTTAATTGACTGGGCCGATAGGGCCTGTTTCCGCGCTGTATCTCTAAAAAAAACAGGAACAGGGTGCTGATTGTGAATGATCAGCCACGACCACATTGAATGGTGGTGCTGGCTCGAAGGGCCGAAGGGCCTCCTCCTGCACCTATAGTCCTCCTGCACCTATAGTCTATTGTCTATTATTCACAGTGGTTCCTCTCTATCCCACATTCTGCATCCACTCCCGACACACTAGGGGCAATTTAGAGAGGCCGATTAAACTAAAAAAACCCGCACATCATTGGAACGTAGGAGCAAACCCGAACACCCGGAGGAAACCCACGAGAGCCGCAGGGAGAACGTGCAAACTCCACACAGGCAACACCCAAGGCCAGGATCAATCGCAGGTCACTTACAGCCAGTGGTGTGAATATTGATTTCTCTCACTTCAGGTAGCCCCAGCATTCCCTCTCTCTCTGTCCCTCCCCCACCCAAGTCGCACCAGCTTCTCGTTCTCACCCAACAAACAGCTCACAACGGCCCGTTTCCTTTATCATCGTGATTTTTTTGCACATCTTTCATTCATTGTTCTTTATCTCTCCACATCACTGTCTATATCCCTCATTTCCCTCATCCCTAACCAGTCTGAAGAAGGGTTTCGACCCGAAACGTCACCCATTCCTTCTCTCCAGAGATGCTGCCTGACCCGCTGAGTTACTCCAGCACTCTGTGTCCATGTTCTACAGAGATGCTGCCTGAGCCGCTGAGTTACTCCAGCACTCTGTGTCCATGTTCTCCAGAGATGCTGCCTGACCCGCTGAGTTACTCCAGCACTCTGTGTCCATGTTCTCCAGAGATGCTGCCTGACCCGCTGAGTTACTCCAGCACTCTGTGTCCATGTTCTCCAGAGATGCTGCCTGAGCCGCTGAGTTACTCCAGCACTCTGTGTCCATGTTCTCCAGAGATGCTGCCTGACCCGCTGAGTTACTCCAGCATTTTGTATCTATCCCTTGATTCCGTTAGCCCTAAGAGTTAAATCTAACTCTCTCTTGAAAACATCCAGTGAATTGGCCTCCACTGCCTTCTGTGGCAAAGAATTCCACAGATTCACAACTCTCTGGGTGAAAATGTTTCCCCTCATCTCAGTTTTAAATGGCCTCCCCTTATTCTTAAACTGTGACCCCAGGTTCTGGACTCCCCCAACATCGGGAAAGTTTCCTACATCTAGTCTGTCCAATCCTTTAAGAATTTTATATGTTTCTATAAGATCCCCTCACATCCTTCTAAATTCCAGTGAATAGTCAATCAATCAATAGTCAATAGTCACAGTGGCGCGGCGGTAGAGTTGCTGCCTTACAGCGAATGCAGCGCCGGAGACCCGGGTTCGATCCCGACTACGGGTGCCGTCTGTACGGAGTTTGTACGTTCTCCCCGTGACCTGCGTGGGTTTTCTCCGAGATCTTCGGTTTCCTCCCACACTCCAAAGACGTGCAGGTTTGTAGGTTAATTGGCTTGGTAAATGTAAAAATTGTCCCTAGAGTGTGTAGGATGGTGTTAATGTGCGGGGATCGCTGGTCGGCACGGACCCGGTGGGCCGAAGGGCCTGTTTCCGCGCTGTATCTCTAAATTTTAAACTAAACAGGTTTAGTTCGGTTTATAGATACAGTGCGGAATCAGGCCCTTCGGCCCACCGGGTCCGTGCCGACCAGCGATTACCTGTTCACACTGGTCCCATGTTATCCCACTTTCCCATCCTACACACTCGGGGCAAGTTATAGCAGACCAATTAACCTGCAAACATGCAAGTCTTGGGGTGCGGGAGGAAGCCCGAGCACCCGGAGGAAACCCACGTGGTCACGGGGAGAACGTGCAAACTCCGCACAGAAAGCACCCAAGGGCATGGTTGAATCTGGGGCTGTGAAGCAGTGGCTCTACCCGCTGCACCACCGTGCCACAGTGTGGGCTTCCACAGGGTGCTCCAGTTTCCACCAACATCCCAAAGACGTGCAGGTTTGTAGAATAATTCGTTTAGTTTAGTTTAGAGATACAGCGCGGAAACAGGCCCTTCGGCCCACCGGGTCCGCGCCGACCAGCGATCCCCGCACACTAACACTGTCCTACACCCACTAGGGACGATTTTTACATTTACCAAGCCAATCAACCTGCAAACCTGCACGTCTTTGGAGTGTGGGAGGAAACCGAAGATCTCGGAGAAAACCCACGGGGGTAACGTACAAACTCCGTACAGACAGCACCCGTAGTCGGGATGGAACCCGGGTCTCCGGCGCTGCATTCGCTGTAAGGCGGCAACTCTACCGCTGCGCCATCGTGACCGACCTGTAACTTAGCTTCTGTAAATTGCCCCCTTGTGTGGATGTGAAAGTGGGATGACATAGAACGAGTGTGAATGGCTGGTTGGTGCAGACTCGACGGGCCGAAGGGCCTGTTTCCGCGCCGTATCTCTAAACTAAAGCCAACACTGAGGTGGGGTGGGTTGGGTCGGACACTCCCTGCCCCAGCCCTGTCTCCTGCTCAGAGGTTGGGTTGGGGCATGTGGTCCAGACTGAGCCAGAGTCCAGGGTGACGTACATTTGCCTGTGTTTTGCTGACACTGAACTCCACCTTGTGCAGGGCTGTGGGCTTTGGTGTTCTGGGCTGGGTTGGTGGCTGCAGTAACACTGTGACTGGGCAGGAGTATTTAGACTACAGTATAATGCTGAGTTTTGGGCACCATATCATGGGAAAGATGTTTATTCACAAAATGCTGGAGTAACTCAGCAGGTCAGGCAGCATCTCAGGAGAGAAGGAATGGGTGACGTTTCGGGTCGAGACCCTTCTTCAGACTGATGTCAGGGGTGCGGGACAAAGGAAGGATATAGGTGGAGACAGGAAGACAGTGGGAGATCTGGGAAGAGGGAGGGGAAGAGAGGGACAGAGGAACTATCTAAAGTTGGAGAAGTCAATGTTCATACCGCTGGGCTGCAAGCTGCCCAGGCAAAATATGAGGTGCTGTTCCTCCAATTTGTGCTGGGCCTCACTATGGCACTGGAGGAGGCCCATGACAGAAAGGTCAGACTGGGAGTGGGAGGGGGAGTTGAAGTGCTCAGCCACCGGGAGATCAGGTGGGTTAAGGCGGACTGAGCGAAGGTGTTGAGCGAAACGATCGCCGAGCCTGCGTTTGGTTTCGCCGATGTAGAGAAGTTGACATCTAGAGCAGCGGATACAATAGATGAGGTTGGAGGAGGTGCAGGTGAACCTCTGTCTCACCTGGAAAGACTGTTTGGGTCCTTGGATGGAGTTGAGGGGGAGGTAAAGGGACAGGTGTTGCATCTCGTGCGGTTGCAGGGGAAAGTGCCCGGGGATGGGGTGGTTTGGGTAGGAAGGGACGAGTGGACCAGGGAGTTACGGAGGGAACGGTCTCTGGGGAACGCAGAGAGGGGAGGGGATGGGAAGTTATGGCCAGTGGTGGGGTCCCGTTGTAGGTGACGGAAATGTTGGCGGATGATTTGTTGGATCCGCTGGCTGATGGGGTGGAAGATGAGAACGAGGGGGATTCTGTCCTTGTTGCGAGTGGGGGGAGGGGGAGCAAGAGCGGAGCTGCGGGATGTAGAAGAGACCCTAGTGAGAGCCTCATCTATAATGGAGGAGGGGAAGCCCCGTTTCCTGAAGAATGAGGAATGAAGAATGAAGAAGAATGAGTTATGGGAAAGATGTTGTCAAGCTGGAAAGGGTGCGGAGACGATTTACGAGGATGTTGCCAGGACTCGAGGGCCCGAGCCCTTGCTCCCCCTCCCCCTAGTCGCAACAGGGACAGAGTCCCCCTAGTCCTCACCTTCCACCCCATCAGCCGTCTCACACAACACATAATCCTCCGGCATTTCCGTCACCTTCGACGGGACCCCATCACCAGCCACATCTTCCCATCTCCACCCCTTTCCGCCTTCCGCAGAGACCGTTCCCTCCGCAACTCCCTGGTCCACTCGTCCCTTCCCATCCAAACCACCCCCTCCCCAGGTGCCTTCCCCTGCAACCGCAGAAGATGCAACACCTGTCGCAATACCTCCTCCTCGACTCCGTCCAAGGACCCTGACAGTCTTTCCAGGTGAGGCAGAGGTTTACCTGCACCTCCTCCAACCTCATCTACTGTATCTGCTGTTCCAGGTGTGGACTCCTGTATATCGGCGAGACCAAGCGCAGGCTCGGCGATCGTTTCACTGAACACCTCCGCTCAGTCCGCCTAAACCTACCTGATCTCCCAGTGGCTCAGCACCATGTTATAGGAAAGATACTGTCAAGCTTGAAAGGGTTCAGAAAAGATTTACGAGGATGTTGCCAGGACTAGAGGGTGTGAGCTACAGGGAGAGGTTGAGCAGGCTGGGTCTCTATTCCATGGAGCGCAGGAGGATGAGGGGAGATCTTATAATAATAATAATAATAATAATATTCATTTATTGTCATTGCAACGAGTACAACAAAATTAAAAAATAGTCAATCCTGACGGTGCGTAAAAACATATATGGAATAAATGCAAAAACAAATAAATACAATTATATTAAGTACAAAAGTTTTAACAGTGTTGCCTAGTGCAGAAGGTAGTGTTCAGTTCTCGTATGGCCCTGGGGTAAAAACTGTTCTTAAGTCTGTTTGTTCGGGATTTGATCGACCTGAAACGTCGACCAGAGGGCAGATGAACAAACAGACGGTGGCCGGGGTGGGATGGATCTTTTATTATTTTGCCTGCTCTACTGAGGCAGCGTAGGCTGAACAGGTGCTCCAGGGAGGGCAGTGAGCAGCCGATGATCTTCTGGGCCGTCGTGATGACCCTCTGAAGGGCCTTCCTGTCCTTTTCTGAGCAGCTGGCATACCATGTGGTTATACAGTATGCCAGCACACTCTCGATGGAGCAGCGATAGAAGGACATCATGAGCTTCTATGATGAGGTGTACAAAATCATGAGAGGAATATATCGGGTAGATGCACAGAGTCTTTTACCCAGAGTAGGGGAATCGAGGACCAGAGGACATAGGTTCAAGGTGAAGGGGAAAGGATTTAAAAGGAATCCGAGGGGTACCTTTTTCACACAGAGGGTGGTGGGTGTATGGAACAAGCTGCCAGAGGAGGTAGTTGAGGCTGGGACTATCCCATCGTTTAAGAAACAGTTGGCCTACGCCCTACTCCGACGGATCTCCTGCCGGTGCTCGCAGGTATCACACCCGCCAAGCTTCGCAGAGAGTTCTTCACTCATAGGCTGATGTGCAAGGCCCCACCGGACCCCAAACATCCTTTGCACCACCTCGCCCAGGATCCACAGCAACTGGGACCTCAACGCCTAGACTAGGCTTGTACTCGCTGGAATTTAGAAGACTGAGGGGGGATCTTATTGAAACATATAAAATTCTTAAGGGGTTGGAGAGGCTAGATGCGGGAAGATTGTTCCCGATGTTGGGGAAGTCCAGAACCAGGGGTCACAGTTTAAGGATAAGGGGGAAGTCTTTTAGGACCGAGATGAGAAAACATTTCTTCACACAGAGAGTGGTGAATCTGTGGAATTCTCTGCCACAGAAGGTAGTTGAGGCCAGTTCATTGACTATATTTAAGAGGGAGTTAGATGTGGCCCTTGTGGCTAAAGGGATCAGGGGGTATGGAGAGAAGGCAGGTACGGGATACTGAGTTGGATGATCAGCCATGATCATATTGAATGGCGGTGCAGGCTCGAAGGGCCGAATGGCCTACTCCTGCACCTATTTTCTATGTTTCTATGTTTCTACGCCTGTCATCTCGTCACCCTTTCTCCCGTCACGCAGCGACCCTCTGTGGCTCCGGTGTCAACATACTAGGAGCATGGAGAACCAGCTGGGAACAGACATCGCCACCTCCTCAATTCACTGTCGCACCGAACACCACAGCCCCACCCGGCTCGGACACGTCCCGCAAAGAGTGGGTCGCCCTGAACCGGCTCCGCACAGGGGTCGTCCGGTTCAACGCCAACATGCATCGTTGGGGGTTGCATCCATCAGCAGCCTGCGTGTGTGGAGCAGACCAGCAAACAGCGCAGCACGGCATGTTCGACCGCACTGTCCTCCGTCCCCCTGGTGGAGGGGTAGACCTCATGGCCCTCAACAACAGCACATTGCACTGGCTACAGCGCCTGGAGGGGGGCACATAACTTCTGCTGCCTCAAACGCAAGAAGAAGAAGAAGAAACAGTTGGACGGGTACATGGATAGGACAGGTTTGGAGGGATATGGACCAAGCGCAGGCAGGTGGGACTAGTGTAGCTGGGACATGTTGGCCGGTGTGGGTGAGTTGGGCTGAAGGGCCTGTTTCCACACTGTATCACTCTGTGACTCTAGTGTAACTGGGACATGTTGGCCGGTGTGGGTGAGTTGGGGGCGTGCTATTGAGGGCGTGCAGCGTAGGTTCACTAGGTTAATTCCCGGAATGGCGGGACTGTCATATGTTGAAAGACTGGAGCGACTAGGCTTGTATACACTGGAATTTAGAGGGATGAGAGGGGATCTTATCGCAATGTATAAGATTATTAAGGGGTTGGACACGTTAGAGGCAGGAAACATGTTCCCAATGCTGGGGGAGTCCAGAACCAGGGGCCACAGTTTAAGAATAAGGGGCAGGCCATTTAGAACTGAGATGAGGAAAAACTTTTTTCAGTCAGAGAGTTGTGAATCTGTGGAATTCTCTGCCTCAGAAGGCAGTGGAGACCAATTCTCTGAATGCATTCAAGAGAGAGCTAGATAGAGCTCTTAAGGATAACGGAGTCAGGGGGTATGGGGAGAAGGCAGGAACGGGGTACTGATTGAGAATGATCAGCCATGATCACATTGAATGGTGGTGCTGGCTCGAAGGGCCGAATGTCCTCCTCCTGCACCTATTGTCTGTTGTGTATAAGGGCCTGTTTCCACACTGTATCACTCTATGACTCTAGTGTAGCTCAAACATTGTTGGCCGGTGTGGGTGAGTTGGGCTGAAGGGCCTGTTTCCACACTGTATCACTCTATGACTCTATGAGAGAACATTGCCACCCGGACCATCGCGTCACTGGTGCACTGAGCCACACTCCCGTCTTGTGTCTCACCGCTGCCTGCCGATGATAATAGATGCCTGCAAGGAGATGATTAAATATAATGACAGTCATTAGCTGAACAAGTGAGGCTGCTCTCACTCTCAGCTCTCAGCCCAGCGTATGTTTGGGTCTGGACTGAGGAGTCTGACTCCCTCAGGCATTGTCATCTCTTCCATGGAGACGCCAGAGATTGCCCACGCCGGTATCTGGGGGGACATCATTTGCTGGAGTAACTCAGTGGGTCAGGCAGCATCTCTGGAGAACATGGACACAGAATGCTGGAGTAACTCAGCGGGTCAGGCAGCATCTCTGGAGAAAAGGAATGGGTGACGTTTCGGGTCGAGACCCTTCCTCAGATCTGAAATGTCACCCATCCTTTTTCTCCAGAGATGCTGCCTGACCCGCTGAGTTACTCCAGCACTCTGTGTCCATGTTCTCCAGAGATGCTGCCGGACCCGCTGAGTTACTCCAGCACTCTGTGTCCATGTTCTCCAGAGATGCTGCCTCAGTTACTCCAGCATTCTGTGTCTATCTTCGGTGTAAATCAGTATCTGCAGTTGCCTGCTTCTATGGGTTCCTGCAGCAACCTGCCCTGCATATTAGGGGCATGGCTTTAAAGTGAGAGGGGAAAAGATTAAAAGAGACTAGACCAAGTGGACCCTTTGGGCCCAAATCTCTCCTAAGTGGGGGAGGAGAGGGTGCTGCACCAATGCAGGAGAGGTTTGGGCCCAACGGGTCCACTTGGTCTAGTCTCCTTTAATCTCCCTTCCCCCCTCTCCTCTCCCCCCCCCTCCCTCCCCGCCCCCTCCCTTCACTCCCCCTCCTCTCCCTCCACACCCCCACTCCATCCCCCCCAACCCCCCCTTAACCCCCCTCCTCTCCTCCCTCCTTCCACCCCCCTCCCCCCTCACCTCCCCTTCCCCTCCACTCCATCCCCCTCAATCCCCCTTATCCTTCCCTCCCTCCCCCTCCCCCCCCTCCCTAGGAGATAGATTTAAACTTTAAAATCTGAATAACTAAAAATATAACACCGATTTCAATGAAACTTCTTCCATTAGCACCAAAGGGACGACGGTGAGTAAGGTGGGCCTAAAATTGTCGCGCTATCGTGTAACGCTTTGGCTGTAGTTCAGGAACAAACAAACAAACAAACAAGAGTTTTAGTATAACAGATGTGCAGGGCAGTGTTTTCACACAGAGGGTGGTGGGTGGGTGTGTGGAACGAGCTGCCAGAGGAGGTAGTTGAGGCAGGGACTATAACAACATTTAAAAGACACTCGGTCAGGGACATGGAGAGAAAAGGTTTAGAGGGAAGATAGACACAAAATGCTGGAGCAACTCAGTTCTTTCTATCCAGCATCTCAGGATAGGAGGAATGGGTGACGTTTTGGGTCGAGACCTTTCGTTCAGACCTGAAGAAGAGTCTCGACCTGAAACGTCACCCATTCCTTCTGTCCAGAGATGCTGCCTGTCCTGCTGAGTTACTCCAGCAAGGTTTAGAGAGGGATATGGGCCAATCGTGGATAAATAGCACTAGTTTAGGTGGGGCATCTTGGTCATAGCTACAGAGCGATACAGCGTGGAAACAGGCTCTTCAGCTCAACTTGCCCACACCAACTAACATGTCCCAGCTACACTAGGTAGCCCGACCTGCCTGCACTTTGACCATATCCCTCCAAACCTGTCCTATTCATGTACCTGTCTAAATGATTCTTAAATGATACAATAGTCCCAGCATCAACTACCTCCTCTGGCAGTTTATTCCATACACCTACGATTCTTTGTGTAAATAAGTTACCATTTGGGTTCCTGTTAAAATTTCTCCCATGGAATAAAGCCTTAGTCTCTCAAACTAAGGAATAAAGTCTTAGCCTGTCCAAAGAATAAAGTCCTAGCCTGTCCAACCTACATGAATAAAGTACTCGCCTGTCCAACCAAGGAATAAATTCCTAACCTGTCCAACTAAGGAATAAAGACCTTGCCTGAACAACCAAGGAATAAAGTCCTAGCATGCCCAACCAAGGAATAAAGTCTTAGCCTGTCAAAGGAATAAAGTCCTAGCCTGTCCAAGCAAGGAATAAAGTCCTCACCTGTCCAATGTCTCCC